>NW_024081183.1:25588-201494 GCF_003009895.1 Hyaena hyaena | reverse complement strand
GGCTCCGAGCTGGCAGTCAGCACAGAGCCCGACGCGGGGCTCGAACCCACGAACCACGAGATCATGACCTAAGCGAAAGTCGGACGCTTAACCGACTAAGCCACCCAGGCGCCCCTGGTTTTATTCTTTAGTATTACTTGGGCTATTTGGGGTCTTTTGTGGTTCCATACAAATTTTAGGATAGTTTGTTCTAGTTTTGAGAAGTATTCTGGTACAATTTTGATTGGGATTGCATTGAATGTGTAGATTGCTTTGGGTAGTAATGACGTTTTAACTATATTTATTCTTCCAATCCATGAGCATGGAATGTTTTTCCACTTCTTTGTGTCTTCTTCAATTTCCTTCATAAGTTTTCTACAGTTTTTAATCATACAGATCTCTTATATCCTTGGTTAGGTTTATTCCTAGGTATTTCATGGTTTTTTGTGCAATTGTGAATGGGATCAGTTTCTTGGTTTCTCTTTCTGTTGCTTCATTGGTGTATAAAAATGCTGATTTCTGTATGTTGATTTTGGGCCTCTTTTTAATTTTGTGACTTCCAGTATGTTTAAAAGAAAAATGACCACGTGACAAAATATGGTGCAAAAATTTTACATTTAACAAAAACACTGTCTTACACACACACACATCACACAAATATATCAAATAGTTATATTTGAGTGCTTCATATATGTGAAGCCTAGGGCAAATAGCTTCCCTGACACTCATTGTAATCAGCTCTCCATGTAAACCCTCAACAGTAGATACCTAGACATGCATCCGAGATGAAGGAGAGAGAGAGGAGGGAACAGAAAGAAAGATGAAAGGAAGAAAGTTTTCCCATCCACAAAATGGGGATAATAATTGTGGGGTTGAAATAAGAAAACAGAAGCAGTAACCTATATGAAACCACATTGTAAAGTGATTCTTTTTGTAAAAAGTGCACACGTGAGTAAGTCACAACCCCTGCCCATAAGGCGCTTCTAATCTTTTAAGGAGTCTAACCACATGTACTTGTAACCTCACGAGGAGGCAATTTAAGAGGAGTTTATTTATTTATTCATTTATTTTTTTTAACATTTTTAAAGTTTATTTATTTTGAGAGAGAGGCAGAGAGGGGCAGAGAGAAAGGGAGAGGGCAAATCCCTGTACTGTCAGCACAGAGCCTGATGCAGGTCTCCACCCCACAAATCATGAGATCATGACCTGAGCCAAAATCAAGAGTCACTTAACTGACTGAGCCACCCAGGCGCCCCTATTTATTCATTTATTTATACACTGAAAAAAAATGATTGAGTTCTTCCTCTGTGCTAGGCACCATGCTACTTTGCACTAGACACAACAAGAAGTGTGCAAGTGGACAAGTCAGACTCTGTCCCTGCCTTCATGGAGCTTACAGTCCATTGTGGAAACAGGTGTTGCCATTTGGGACGGTCATCAGAAGTACTGACTATTGACTTCCAGCTTTTCCCTCCTCACTGATCTTGCCCAGTTTCTCATCCATAGTGGGCTCTCATCAAGCACAGGTCCAATGAGTGCCTTGAATTTGGAATCGTCATTTCCTGGGCTGAGATGGGTGGGCAGAACGCTGAAAACCTGAGTAGACAGTAGTGGAGATGGAATCTGCGACTGGCTGAGGTGAGAGGTTCTTACAGGAGAAGAATAGGGGTTAAGGCTGAAGAGAAATTTTGAGCAAGCTGTGCCAGACAAGAGAGGTAAAACCTTAATGTGAAAGCAAGAAGAGCTGGTTAGATTACATTTTAGAAATAAAACTCTTAGCTGCAGGATAGAGCATGGGCTTGAGTGGGGGAGGGGGGAAGCAGAGGCAGGAAGATCTGTTAGAAGACAGGTCCAAAGGTAGCAAAGGGTCTGAATCAAGGCTGTGATGTGGGGGGACAAGGTAGAGGGGACAATGCAGAAAGGACAGTGCAGAAGATGCCATTGTTATAAAGGGGATGGTGAGGAGGAAGATGACAATGAGAAAGGCAAATGGAAGGGGGATGATCTGAATATGAACCTTCAGGCTAGATCCAATTCCCCAGGTATACACTCCCACTGAATACGACTTTTCCTTCTTGGCTGGTATCACAGTTCTAATTAAATGATGATCTGTGCAGTTGTCTTTTTTTTTTTTTTTTTTTGAGAGAGAGAGAGAGCATGAGAGATGAGAGAGGCAGAGGGAAAGGGAGAGAGAGAGAATCTTAAGTAGGATCCATGCTCAGAGCAGAGCCCAATGTGGGGCTTGATCTCGTGACAATGAGATCATGACCTGAGCTGAAATCAAGAGTCAGATACTTAACTAACTGAGCCACACAGGCACCCCTGTACACTTGTCTTTTAATGTTTTCTTTCCTTGTAAGGACCTTGAGAGTAGACTTCTCTGACACAAAATTGATACTCAGTAGATATTTATGGGAGGATGTGGCTAAATGAAAAGGGGACGGGGCCAAGGTGGCTCTGAGACTTGGAGTACGGGTGAATGGAAGGTGGGAAGAAGTCTGGATTAGAGTTTGGGGGTTTCGAGCCTCAGACTTCAAAATCCAGCCTGAGAAGTAATGATTTCCCAGTAAATCCTGAGAAAGGAGTGTAGTGAATCATTCTGCAAGCAAGAATTGCCAACAGAGAGCTGATTGATTCTCACACAATTCCCCTCTTCGTGTATTTTGCCACTTTCGTATTTTGCCTTGATTTCAGCATATTCTAAACCTGCAGAATCGCTTTGTCTCTGAGGGTGCCACCAGGATTCTTCCTTTTCTCTCAGAGTTTCAGACACAGAAGTCTGGCAGTTCATCTGGAGCATTTCCCAGCCTGGCTCAGAAGATCGCCTGTATCTGTGCAGCCTGGCTCAGAGCCTGTCTACATTTGGGCAGATCCTGTATCACCGAGCCACAGGGACTGATAACAGACAATGCACTCTGTGAGCCCATCTTTCTGCCTCTCCCCCAGAGGGCTCCAGGCTCCAGCCCGAGTTAGGCTCTCAGGTCCAAAAATTACAAATTGGCAAAAGAAATATTAGCCATATGACATAGTGGTTAAGATCTAGCTTTGCTGTCACTTGGATCTGAACTAGAATCCCACTCTACCACTTACTGTGGGATCTGAGTCAAGTCACTTAACCTCAAAGAAGGATATTAATACCCATCTTGGGGCACCTGGGTGACTCAGTCGGTTGAGCATCCAACTCTTGGTTTCAGCCCAGGTCTTGATCTCACACTTTATGAGTTCGAGCCCCACATCTGGCTCTGAGCTAACAGCATGGAGTCTACTTGGGATTCTCTCTCTCCCTCTCCCCCTTTCCCCCTCTCTGTACCTCCCCTGCTCTCTCTCCCTTTTTTCCCCTCTCTCTCTCAAAAAAAAAAAAAGAAAACAAAAAACCCATCCCCATCTTGAATGGTTGATATGAAGACTAGGAGGGAATTTGTAAATCACTTGATTCCCAGTAAATACTAGTGAGAAGTAACAATTATTATTCAATACAGAGAGTCTATTGTCTATGTTTATGGTGAAGGCCACCAGAAAGCAAAATAAGGTCTCAAGTGTCAACATACTGGATGCTGCTATCAGACCACTGCCTCTACTGCTGCATCACTGGAAAGTTTCCCCACAGGGTCTGCTTCTTTACATCGCTACCTTTTGATTAAAAGTCTGGGCCTGTGCCCTTGGCTGCAAGTGAGACTAGATAAATCAGTTAGGACTATGAATGCTTCCGGCTTTAGAACACTTACCTGTGGTGACTTTTTAAGTGTATTTTTCCCAAGAAGAACGGAGGTAGGCAATTTTGTTGGCTCAGTAAAATCATCTGCTATCTCTGTGATTCAGTTAGACTTACCTTTATTTTTTTTAATATCTTGAAAGAGAGAGCACAAGCGAGGGCGAGGAGGAGAGAGAGGGAGAGAGAGAATCCCAAGCAGGCTCCGCACTGTCATTGCAGAGCCCAACACAGGGCTTGAACTCCTTGAGCCTAAATAAATATTCAGATGCTTAACCGACTGAGCCACCCAGGTGCCCCTCAGTTAGATTTACCTTTAGAATTGCAAGTTGGCTATTGTAGCCCAAACTATTATGTCATGTTTAAGGAAAGAGGAAGAAGGTGCAGCTTCTGAAATTGGAAAGCTAGTTTTACAGGGAACTCCATGAAGCATACCCTGCGTTCTATCTCATAGCTAGAACCAACAATCAACAAATATTTCAGCTTCCTGGTCCCTCAAAGGAATACTTCCAAGGTTCCACATTTCAGTGTTTCTGAGGGTCCCCAGAAGGACCAACCCCAGTTGCCTATGGCAGAAACCCACTCATCAGTGAACCCTTTCCTGGCTTTTCTCCCTACCCCAACTCATTTGTCTCAGGACAAGAGAATGGGATTGGCTATGTCTGCAAACCTAGGAAAGTGATAGCATTGTGGGGCTTTGATGCTATAAGATGCACTCTCTCTTTGTTTGGGGTCTTACCCAAATATACAAAGGGGTTGCAGATGCTGAGTGTCCAATAGGAATGATGGATATTGCACCAGAATGGTCCAACATCAACGTATACCCTTCTTTCTATACTTACACTTCAAAAAAATGAAACAAAACCCTTCACTAAAATAACGCCCTTTCTTATAACCTAAATTGTCATCACCGCACTCACCCTCCTACCCAGAAAAAGGAATTGACAAAACCCTCATCAGTTGCTTCATCCAGCTCCTGATCCAGGACCTCCAAACAATGTTCATTTTCTGCCAGTTCCATAATGATGCTTCCTTAATGTTCCTCAGCCTGTGGATTGAACTTTAAAGTCAACCATCATGACATAGCACATCCTATGTATATATATGTTGGAGAGAGAGAGAAGAAAATTAGATACAACATGTAACTATTGAACTGACATGGCAAGAGATCTTTCTATAGCAATCACAAGGTCTTAGTTGATAGTTTTAACTTCATGACTTCACATATCCATTACCCATTCCATATTCTCTGTCTTCAACCAGAACTTAGTTCATCAGGGTCACAGTGATGCAAAAAAGAAAGAGTGCATGAAGGAAACATGCTACTATCTTAAAGGAGCTGATCAAGAAGGGGCATATATCACTTCCACTATTGCATGAATAGAATGTTATTACATAGCTTGTAATTGGAGCTGAGTTTTATATAGGTGACCCAAACCTAGTTCTTTCCTGTCTTGCCTGTAAAATATTCCCATAATTTTCGGCACTGGACAGGGCAAGAGTAGAAGGTCCCCTAAGTATCCTCTGGATTACGTTCATAACCCTCCCTTCCTATTGCATAGTGACAGTTCTCCTTTACCTTGATAATAGGCACATTCACCCCAGCCAACCATCATAATCTGAGATATGCAGGTAAAGTTTAACAATAGGCTATCCAGAGATAAAAACCCTGATACGTAGCATTTGCCAATTTCTGTAGTGTAAATACTCCCAGCATGGCTGATTTTAAACAATATGTCAATGAATGTAGAGTTGCGAACAAGGCACTGTGGTATGTGGAATAGTGGCTCTCCAAAGATGACCACATCCTAATCTCTGGGACCTATGAATACACTATCTTACATGACAACAGGAAGTGATGAATTTAAGGATACTTAATGGGGAGATTATTCAGGTAGACCCAATGCAATTACATGGATCCTTATAAGGAAATAAGAAAGCAAGAAGTCAGCATCAGTAAAAGAGAGGAGTTGTGGCCCCTGGGTGGCTCAGTTGGTTAAGCATCTGACTTCAGCTCAGGTCACGATCTCACGGTTGGGTTCGTGAGTTTGAGCCCCACATTGGGCTCTCTGTTATCAGTGCAGAGTCTGCTTCATATCCTCTGTCTCCCTCTCTCCACCCCTCTGGTCACACATGTGCCTACTCTCTCTCTCTCTTTCTCTCTCTCAAAAATAAATATTAAAAAGAGAAAGAAAGGAAAAGAGATGTGATAGTGAAAGCAGAAGTCTTAGTGATACGACCAAGGAATATGGGCAGCCTCTAGAAGCTGGAAAAGGTATGTAACCGATTTTTCCTCAGAGTTTTTAAGAAGAGCACACGCGGAGAACCTGGGTGGCTCAGTCAGTTAAGCATTCGACTTTGGCTCAGGTCATGATCTCGCGGTCTATGAGTTTGAGCCCCTCTCTCTCTGCTCCTCCCCTGCTCGTGCTCTGTCTCTTTTGCTCTCAAAAATAAGAAAAACATAAAAAAAAGAAGGACCACACCTGTACTAACACCCTGATTTTTTTTTGATAGGTATATCATTTTGCAGTCTTTAGATTTCTTTTTTTTTTTTTTGCCCTATAAGACCCATTTCAGATTTCTAATCTTCAGAACTAAATTTGTGTTGTTTGAAGCCATTAAAGTTGAGGTAATTTGTTACACCAACAGTAGGAAACTAACATGTGCACACAGTCAATTCCTGTAAACTGTATGAGCTGGCACACCATTGAATTACTTTTTTTTTCTTTTCTCTCTCTCTCTTTTTTTTTTACCCAGTGGCAAGACAAGCCCAAATTAACAAATGGCAGCCTTAGTTTACAATCCAATGGAACTATTTTCATGTCCTCTGGTGGAAGCATTCCTCCTTTGGGTAATAAAATTTGTAAAGAGCTGTGCTCAGAATCACAGGTACATGAAGATCAACATTTAAGAGTTGATTAGATAGAACAGAATTGCCACTGCACATTGACCCTTTCCTCCTGGTTCTAAGTGAAATGCTACTGCATATTTGCTTACTGGTTCAGAACTTACTATGCATCTTATAGTGTAGAACTTCAGTCTCACAAGATGTTATCTCTTACTTGTGGCCATGTATTGGGCAGCTTTTGTGCCTGTTGGCACACCTTTAGACTCCAGCTATTGCTGTGGCTACCAGATGCATGCAGGTATGACGTGGCGGTCCACAGCTTAAACTGCTTTCTTCAAGTATGTTGCTTTCTGCCCCAGGGCTTTCATGGAATTCACCTCATGGGATCTGGGAGAACTTGCGCAGTTACTTTGATACATGTGTCAACCTGAAAGTGCCAACTTGAGAATGCAGAGGAGTTAACGAGCAATTGGGAAACCCTTGCCCAATGAAGGACAGGAGCTTGTGAATAAATACTCCCTCTTCCTTCTCTAGTTGGACAATCATGAGGCACGTTCTGCTTCAGAATGTCTCCAGGGGAATGAAAACCCACACACCCAAAGCAGTGACCTTCTGGACCAATCATCCTTGGATTGGCTTTCCTGGTTTGTCTGCTTTTTACTTGTCTCAGGCTCTGCTTTTGGAGGAAATTAAGTCTAAAAGATTTGGTAGTAGGAGTGATCCTAGAAGGCAGATTCTCAGCATGGTATTCTGGAACTGCACGAGACCTCAATGATCACCCCATTCCCTGTGATGTGTGAGGTAGTGATAATCCTTGACAATACACTAGCCTTGTAATTACTAAAATCCTTACCAGTGTTCTACTGTAATAAGGTGTATAAGAAAGGTGAAGCATTGACTTTATTTTTTTAATGTTTATTTTATTTTATTAAGAAATTTGTCTAATATTTATTTATTTTTGAGAGAGAGACAGAGTGCAAGTGGAGGAGGCGCAGAGAGAGAGAGGGAGACACAGAATCTGAAGCAGGCTCCAGGCTCTGAGCTGTCGGCACAGAGCCCAACAACCGGCTAAAACTCATGAACCATGAGACCATGACCTGAGCCAAAGTTGGAGGCTCAACTGGCTGAGCCACCCAGGTGTGCCAAGCATTGACTTTAGAGGCAGAGGTAACATTTGAATGGCCTCAGGCAATGATATTAATAAGGATTATGGTGTCAGCTGGCTTTTCTTAATGGCTTTTGAAGTCTGGGGGAAAAAGATAGCATCAAGTTGGTTGTCGATGTAAATACATATATTTATTTATTTGTGTTAAATACATATATTTACATTATATATATATGTATATATCAACCCTGGCTTGAGTGTTAACACTGAACTAAACTTAGTCACTTTTTCTCCGTCAGTCATTTCTTTCTGTCCCTTTCCCTAATTTCTCTACTGCATGTGACAGTTCCTAAAAGTTTAGTCTTAGATTCTTTATTCTTTGCTCCTTCCACTGATGAATTACCCTTACCTCGTGTCATTAGTTATTATCTTCATTTCAGTGTCTCTCTGGTGTGTCTGCCATCCTTTTATTTAGCTTTAGGTTGTTAAACATCTTGCTTCAAGTGTGCTGAATGACATTGGACAGTGTGTCAATAAGTCGCCACAAGATGGCAGCCTTGCTAATTTTGGCTGCACTGAATTCAGTTTATCCACTCCTTCAAGTTGGCGGGAGTAGGAAAGACTTCTATAAAGAAGTCTTAATCTTATTTATTTAACGTTTGTTGAAAATCTGCTCAATACCCAGTCTTTTAATCTATTATTTTGGGGGTTTAAAAAAAATTCTCAAAAGTTAAGCATAATCTGCAGATGAGAAAGCGGAGCTGAAAATGGTTACTTGCCCCAAGTGGAGACCTAGATTTGAAACCAGTTTTCTGACTCCAAACCTAATTCTCTTTCCATTACGGAAGTGAAGCTCAAGCTGCAACAGTATTATTTAAGGTTTTTTTGTTTTTGTTTTTGTTTTTAATTACAAGTAACTGAACACCAACTTGAGCCAGCTTAACAACACAATAAGGCATTTGGGAGTGCCTTGTAGAAGCCGAAAAGGAAATGATGTCCTGGCTTTAAAAGGCAGAAATTGGAAAGCCTTCAAGACTTGGAAGAAGGACAGAAAAATGGGGGATGGGAAGAGAAAGGGAGAGCTGAGGTAGCCTAAGAGATTAAGCTCTGCCCCATTACCCATTCAACTAGAATAGTCCCGTTTTAATGCGTTTTACCTATTGGGGCCTCCATCTCAGGTTCTATTTGAAAAATAAAGATTAGATACATTAGAAAATACTTTTAAACCACTAGTGTAATATCTGACGCCATTCCTGTGTTGTTGGACATTTAGGGCTGTTGGGCTTTCCTAATTTTTCACTCTAATAGGTAAAATTGTGATGCCTATTCTTTCATATTGTACTAGACAGTGCATGAAATCATCTAGTACTTCCGTTTCATCTGGCCCTTACAACTTCCCTTAAGGGAGGAAAGGAGCTGCAGCGTCGCCTTAGGCAATTCTAGCCTGTGCCCAAAGGCTGGTGCTACTTGGGCCTTCCCTGATTGTTGCTGGTCCAGCAATACTTAGTGTGCATCTAAGTACATGCCAGGTGCTCCTGGGCACTGTGGACACAATGGTGAATAAAATAGGCACAGTCTGTCATCATGGAGCTAGCAGTCTAGTATGGAAGAGAGACAAGAAACAGACAGCCCACTAAATAATTACAAGAATCAGAAGCAAAGTGCTGCTTAAGAGAAGTTCAGGAAGTTAAGGAAATGCACAACACAGTGAGCTGGCCTAATCCAGGGTGATTAGGGCAGGCTGTCCTGAGGAAAAGTTATTTAATCTGGGACTTAAAGGATGAGTAAGAGTTAGCCAAACAAAAAGAATGGAGAAGACTTGTTTGAACAGAGAGAAAGCGTGAAAAGCCAAAGGTAAGAGAAGCTTGGCAGTTTCAAGGGATTGAGAAAAGATCAGTTTGACTGGCTACAGAAAATAAAGGGAAGTGATATGAGATTGAGGTGAAAGAGATAGCAGGGTCCAGATCACGCAAGATCTTATGAGCTATACTAAGGGTTTCGTAATATACTCCAAGAGTATAGGAGATCATTGAAAGCCTTTAAATTAAGGAAATGCATGGTCCTATTTGTGTTTGAACAAGAACTTGCTGGCCATAGCATGAATGAATGCTCGGAGGCTAGAGGGATAGGGGTGGGGGACTAATGCAGAAGTCCAGGCAGGGGATAATGATGGCTTAGACTAGAGTGGCAACGGTAGATGAAAAGAAATGGACAGATTTGAAAGTCAGTGATCTAAGAGGTGGAAATTACAGAAGCTACTGATTGATTGTCTATGGGAATGTTTGTAAGAGAGAATGAGTAGCCAAGTAGACTGTCAGTTTTCTAGCTTGAACAGTTGAATAGATGGTATTTCCTAGCAGAGACGGGAACACTAGAGGAACAGTAAATTTGGTGGAGAAAGGTGATGAGTTCTATTTTGGTTTGCTTAGTTTGAAGTATCTTAGATTTCCTCAATACGCAAGTAGACACACAGAACTAGAGCTTATAACAAGTCCGGCCAGAAGGTGTGGATTTAGGAGTCTTATGATCAAAGGAGTATAAAATGAGACATGAAAAGAATTAGCTAGAACTCCTGAAGAGCTACATAAATAGTAAGTTAGAAGAGAAGCCGGAAGAGGAGATTCAAAAGGAGCAATCTCAGGGCACCTGGCTGGCTGAGTTAGAGGAGTGTGAAATTCTTCTTCTTTCTTTTTTTTTTTTTAATTTTTAAATGTTTATTTATTTTTGAGAGAGAGAGAGAGAGACCACACGTGAGTGAGAGAAGGGCAGAAAGAGAGGGAGACACAGAATCAAGAGCAGGCACCAGGCTCTGGGCTGAGAGCGCAGAGCCCACGTGGGGCTCAAACCCACGAACCGCAAGATCATGACCTGAGTCAAAGTCGGAGACTTAACCAACTGAGGCACTCAGGTGCCCCTAGAGGAGTGTGAAATTCTTGATCTCAGGGTTATGAGTTCAAGCCCCATGTTGGGTATAGAGATTACTTACATAAACAAACAAACAAATACATAAACTTAACAACAGCAACAACTAAAGGAGCAACCAGTGAGGTAGCAAAAGATCAGGAAACTACATGGTTCAAGAAAGCCAAGGGAAGATAATGTTTCAAAAAGGCAATGGCAACCTGTACCTCATCAAATAAAGAGAAGATGGTAAGACATCCATTGGATTGAAAAATATGGGGGCTGCCAGTGATATTATCAACAGCAATTTTGTAGAGTAGTAGTAGGCAGAGACTACACAGGACTGGGATGAGAAGTGGGAGGTTAGAAAATGGAGACAGCAGTGTAGGTCACTCTTAAAAATCCTGCTCTGAAAGGAAACAGACAACAAGGATTGGAGGAAAACATTCATTCACTTAGTTCTTCCAGCTAAAGATTGTAGAGTCGTGTTCAACTCTTCTTTTTCTCTTATGTCCTACTTCCAAAATATCAACAAAGCCTATTGGCTCTAATTTTCAAATATATTCTGAATCTCACCACTTACCCCTTTCTTCGCTGCTACGTGTTCCAAACCACCATTAGCTCTTGCCTGGGCTATCTAAAGAGCCTCTTAAATTATCTCCTAATCAGTCTCTCCCTCACACCCCTTCCCTACATAGCAGATCTGGGAACTCCAGAGGCAAGTTCTTTCTCCCCTACAAACATCATAATACAATGGTTAGAAAGGCGTAGGACAAACTCTATACTCATTCCCCTTCAAAAAGGAAAAATGGAAGGTACGCAGCAGAGTCAACATGAAATCCAGCAAGCGTATGTTGCATAGAGTTTAGTCCAGTTGCCTGAGACTCATTCTTCACTGTGTTCACTGTGGTGTTTGGCTCCAGTATCTGAGCTCTTGGTCCCACCCTCTGAATCATCCTTCCTTTCTCGCAAGAAAATTGAGCTAGCAACAGCCGTTCCAGCCCTCTGCCATGAGTTCCAAAGCCAACACCACATATTTTAGGCTTTTTTATGGCAGTTATGTTGCTACATAGTGTGAATCACCCCAAAACTTAGAACCTGTATAAATTTGAGTCCTTCCACAAGCAGATGCCAAGGATGAAATCAGAAGTTCAAAGGGGCAATGCCTGTGAAAGATAAAGATGAGAGGGAACAGGAGTAAACAGGGAGAATCTTCAGACCATGAGGCGGACTGACACCATTGGGTAGAAGATGCTATAAGAGTGCAGCACAGCTCTGAGGAAGCCTTGGCCAGGCGAATTTCCTGTTAGAGCCCCCACATCAGGGAGAAATAGCCCAGCTCCAATATGCCCACTGGGCTTAGTCATCAGCTGAGACTTCCAGGCAAAGTGTGCCTTGGCATGAATGCTCTGGCAAATCTGAACAGTATAGTTGGAAGATGTCAGCTCCCTACAATCTTAACAGCAGTTTTTTGCTGACAGTAAATCTAAGAGGTCATTCCCACAGTCCACTTGGAAGCAGCTCCCTCTCTCTGGTTCTCTCAGGCCGTTTTATTGAGAGAAAACTTAGAAGAGGGAGGTTGATGGCATGAACTATAGCCCCTATTGCTGCAGATGGTTGTCTTTTTTTTAAATTAGTGTATAGACTCTTATTATATATTACAAGTATAATCTCTTTTCAATTCCATGCTTTGCAAACATTTTTCCAATTCATCCTTTGCCTTTTTTATCTTTTCCCTTATTAAAACAGTGGATTTTTGTGAGGTCAAATAAACCTAACTTTTCCTTGATCTTCTGAGCTTTTCTCTTGTTTGCAAGCTCTTTCTAAATCTCAAATAATATATTTAGATGCCGAAATATTATTTTAAAATTTTATTTTTTTAAGTTTATTTATTTTTGAGAGAAAGAGAGGGCAGGGGAGGGGGGAGAGAATTCCAAGCAGACCCCATGCCTTCAGCACAGAGCCCCACTTAGGCCTGGATCTCAGGAACCATGAGATCATGACCTGAGCCAAAATCAAGAGTTGGACACCTAACCTTCTGAGCCACCCAGGGGCCCCTAAAATTAAAAAATTTTTTAACCATCAAACTTTTGAAAAATGTTTGTTTGTTTGTTTGTTTGTTTGTTTTGAGAGAGAGAGAGAGAGAGCAAGCAGGGGAAGGAGAAGAGAGAGGGGGAGAGAGAGAATCCCAAGCAGGCTCCCCCACTGTCAGCACAGAGCCCGAAGCTGGGCTGGAATTCGTGAACTATGAGATCATGACCTGAGCTGAAGATGCTCAAAGGTCAGATGCTCAACCGACTGAACTACCCAAGTGCCCACCTTTTAAATTTTAATGCACCCAGAATGTATTTCTGAATGTAGTGAATTTGGGAGTCCAATCTTATCTTCTTTCTGGTGGATGGCTAATTGTGCCAGTGCCATTTATTAAATAAACCATATCTTCCTCGCTGAATTAAAACACAATTTTTGTCATTCCTAAAATCTTCATATACCCTGGGATCTATGTCCCATAGAAATTTCAAATACATCATATCCCATTAACAACAAATTAAAAAACTAGATTATGCCATGCAAAAGATGTTACAGGTGGCATGCAATTATGACAGAGGGATCCAAGACTAAGAAACTTTTTTTAAAGATTTGATTTAGTGGAAACTAATTTGACAATAAACTATTTGTAAAAAATATATATATATAATAAAAAAAAGATTTGATTTAATAGATTTTATTTAGAAAACTTTACCAAATATTAGAAAGTATATATTTTCATCAAGCATTTCCATAGAGCTTTTGTAAATGTCTGAACTCTAGACCAGGCTCTACCTTTGTTAAAACAAGTCTCAGATACCCAAGAATCAGTATTTTACTGACCCCATCGTGTGTCTTCCTGACAATTAGACGACAATAATAGCAACACCTTAAAATAGTCTGTATGTTTGGAAATATTAAAACATGCTGCTAAACTGATCAAAGAAGATAGCATGTAGAAAATCAGAAAACAGGGCACCCAGGTGCCTCAGACGGTTAAACGTCTGGCTCTTGATTCCGGCTCAGGTCATGATCTCATGGTTTGTGAGATTGAGCCCCATGTCCGGCTTTGCACTGACAGAAAGGAACCTGCTTCGGATTCTTTCTTTCCCTCTCTATCTGCCCCTCCTCCACTCACATGTGCACTCTCTCTCTCAAAATAAAGAAATAAACATTAAAAAAATAAAATCAAAAAATACTTAGAACTGAATGACTCATAAAATACAGTATATTGAAACTTGTGGGATGTGCTTAATGCATAGCCTTGAGTGCTTATACTAGAAGATAGGCCACTATTGAGGTGACAGAGTGGCTCAGTCGGTTCAGCATTCGACTTTGACTCAGGCCATGATCTAATGGTTTGTGAGTTCGAGCCCCACATTGGGCTCTCTGCTGACAGCTCAGAGCCTGAAGCCTGGTTCTGTTCCTGTGTCTCCCTCGCTTTCTGCCCCTTCTGGCCCATGCTCTGTCTCTCCCTTTCCCTTTCTCAAAAGTGAATAAACATTTAAAAAAAAAAAGAAGAAGAAAGAAAGAAAATAAAAGAAAAAAGAAAGAAAGAAAGCCAATACTTAAAAAGCTGAGTGATGGGGCGCCTGGGTGGCTTCGTCGGTTAAGCGTCCGACTTTTGCTTGGGTCATG
The DNA here is from genome assembly GCF_003009895.1 of Hyaena hyaena. Classification (NCBI taxonomy): domain Eukaryota; kingdom Metazoa; phylum Chordata; class Mammalia; order Carnivora; family Hyaenidae; genus Hyaena; species Hyaena hyaena. The sequence continues at coordinate 187,286 of NW_024081183.1, read as the reverse complement.
ATCTCGCGGTTTGTGGGTTCTAGCCCCGCGTCGGGCTCTGTGCTGACTGCCAGCTCAGAGCCTGGAGCCTATTTCAGAGTCTGTGTCTCCCTCTCTCTCTGACCCTCCCCTACTCACGCTGTCTCTCTCTCTCCTATAAATAAATAAAAATATTTAAAAAAAAATAAAAATAAAAAGCTGAGTGCTGGGGCCCTTGGCTGGCTCAGTCTATAGAGCATGTGACTCTTGATCTCAGAGTCATGGGTTCGAGCCCCATGTTGGGTGTAGAGATTGCTTACAGATCAAATCTTTTAGGGGTGCCTTGATAGCTCAGTCAGTTGAACATCTCAGGTCTTGCTCTCAGGGTCATGAGTCCTAGCCCTGTGTTGGGCTCTGTGCTGGGTATGGAGCCTACTTAAAAAAGTAAATTAAATAAATACACAGACTAATTACTTAATATTTTAAAAATCTTTTTAAAAATCTTTTTTAAAAATAAAAAGCTAAGTGTTAAATGCAAGAAGTTAGACAAAGAGCAATAGAACTGATCCAAACAAACAAAAGTAGTGAAATATAAAAATAGGAGGAGAAACTAAACAAGCATAAAGCAAATACAAGCGAGTAACGAAAGACTGGCACAGCCGAAAGTCGATTCTTTGAGAAAAATAATAAAATAAAACTCTGGTGAAATGATTAAGAAAAGGAACAAAAAATTTGACATAAGAAAGAAGACGTGCTACAGATACAATAGGGACTGATGGTGTAACTGACATTTACCACAGTCCACCCTCTAGCCAACATAACTGACATCCACCGAATGTGAAAAATATACTCAACCTCCCGCCCAGATGCCCAAAGTCTCATCACATTATGGTGTCAGCTCAAGTACAGGACCTCATCATCTAAATGAGGTCTAGTTGTAGATGAGGCTCTTTAGATGTGGCTCCTTGGATGTGGTTCCTCTTGATCTGTGAAATGAAAAGTCAACACAAACAGCATACATCGGTGTTACGGGGTTAGGGTTATTGTAATAAACATTCCTGTTTAGAAGAGGTGGGGGGGGTGGAGGGGAGATACGTAAGAGGCAGTGTTTTGTAGCAATACTGAAACCCCAGCCATGAACATGTTTCTATTTCCTTGATTGTGACCCAGTCCTGCTCCCAGCTGTCTGTGGACTCTGCTTTGTGGACTCGCAGTTCTTCACTTTGAGTCATCCTTCCCTTCTCACAGGAAGTGGCTCATATTCCACTGGGTGATGCATGGAATTGTTGAATCACTATATTGTACACCTGAAATTAATATAGCACTATGTTAACTATACTGGAATTAAATTTTTTAAAAAGCAGGTGGCTCATATTTGCTGCTGTGTGGCTTTCACGGCATGCTTCTTGCCCGTAGACAGTTGGGAGCTTCCAGGGCTCTTTTCATTTTGAACTGTCCTTTTCACTTGAAGGTGGAGGTGCTTCTACAATGCAGTTCTCTTAAATTGTTACGTTTTCTGTAAATTACATTTGGGTTCTCAAAAGCCACACTTAAGATTTCTTTAAGGGCTACCTGGGTTGCTCAGTCGGTTAAGCGTCCGACACTTGGGTTTGGCTCAGGTCATGATCTCATGGTTTGTAAGTTTGAGCCCCACATCGGGCTCTGGGCTGACAGGGCAGAGCCTGCTTGACATTCTCTCTCTCTCTCTCTCTCTCCATATATATCTCTTTCTCTCTCTTTCTGCCCTTACCCCACTCACTCTCTCTGTCTCTCTCTCAGAAATAAATAGATAAACTTAAAAAAAAATTTCTTCAAGAAAGAAAGGCTCCTCTCTGCCTTGGTCTGAGATTCAATATACAATAGGAAACATTCTTAAGATTCTTGAAAGTTCTCTTGTCTAGAAAAAAAAAGTAAGAGACATTTTAGCATTCTTAGAAGCCACTTCATTTCATTGTGTGGATCTATGAAACATGCATTTAAAGCTTTCTAGGGGCAGGGTGCCTGGGTGGCTTAGTCGGTTAAGCGTCCGACTTTCACTTAGGTCATGATCTCGCGGTTCACGGGTTTGAGCCCCGCGTCGGGCTCTATGCTGACTGCCAGCTCAGAGCCTGGAGCCTGTTTCAGAGTCTATATCTTCCTCTCTCTCTGACCCTCCCCTGCTCACGGTGTCTCTCTCTCTCTCTCCTAGAAAAAAATAAAAATATTAAAAAAAAAAAAAAGCTTTCTAGGGGCATGTGGGTGGCTCAGTAGGCCAAGTGTCTGACTCTTGATTTCGGCTCAGGCCATGATCTTATAGTTCGTGAGTTATCCCCACACCAGGCTCTCTAACAGCATGCAATCTGCTTGAGATTCTCTCTCTGCCCCTCCCCTACCTGTGTTTCCTTTCACTCTCTCAAAATAAATAAACTTAAAGAAAATACAACTTTTACAATTCTTAACAAAGAGCCTGAAAACTGTGCTCTCAACTCCATCTTTATCTTAGAGTATTCTTCCTTTGGGGCGCCTGGGTGGCTCAGTTGGTTAAGTGTAGAACTTTGGCTCAGGTCATGATCTCACTGCTCGTGGGTCCCAGCCCTGCTTCTGGCTCTGTGCTGACAGCTCAGAGCCTGGAGCCTGCTTGGGATTCTGTGTTTCCCTGTCTCTCTGCCCCTCCCCCACTTATGTTCTGTCTCTCTCTCTTTCTTAAAAATAAACATTAAAAAAAGAGAGAGAGAGAGACACTTAACCGACTGAGTCACCCTGACGACCCTCTTTGGGAAACTTTTGGTGGCTAAAAAGAGTGTCCTGAGCCCTTCATATACCTTCTAAATTCTTCTAAGCTGAGCAGTTTCCTTCTTAGTTTATCTCTCTCTTCTGTACTTTATCAGAGACAGCTAAAAGAAACCAGTTGGCGCTTTGAACATTCTGCCTGGAGATCCCCTTAGCCAAATTCACATACTTTCTAGTTTGTGCTTTACCACAGGGGACCTTCTTCTGAACGTTTTGCTATGGCACAGCAGGCGTTGTCTTTCTCCCGCCTCCAGGAACAGTTTCCTGTCTCTTCTTCAAACTTTCACAAACCATTTCCTTGAGGCCCTTCCAGCCTCCAACCACTTTGGGTCCCAAGCCATTGCCACAGGTTTTTGTCACAGCAGCAAGATGCTTTGGGTACCAATTTCTGCTTTTGTCATCTATTAATTCATAAAACAAAACAAAACTTAGTGAGTTAAAATAGTAATTTGGGGCTGCTGGATGGCATAGTGGTTAAGCATCCCAACTCTTGATTTCAGCTCAGGTCATGATCTCACAGTTCGTATGCTCGAGCTGACAACACAGATCCTGCATGGGACTCTCTCTCTCTCTCTCTCTCTCTCTCTTTATTTCTCTCTCTCAAAGTAAAAATAGATAAACTTTAAAAAACCCAATAACTTATTATCTCTTAAGCCCTGGTGGGTTGACTGGGCTTAGTTGGGCAATCCTCACTTGGGGTGTTTCATACGATTACGATCAGATGGTAGCGGGGACTGGAGCCATCGGAGGCTTGATTGGTCTGGATATCCAGGCTGAGTCATTCACAGAGCTGGAGGTTGATACAGGCTGGCTGCTGGAGCTGAGTCGGGGCTGTCAATTGGAGTGCTTACAGGTAGCCTGTCCACAGGGTTTGGGATTCTCACATTCTGATGTCTGGGTTGTGAGAGGGAGTATCTTAAGAAGAAACATTCTAAGATATCCAGATGAAAGCTACAGTGTTTCTTATGATCTAAAGAAGTCCCAGAACAATACTTCCTGTGCATCCTACTGATTAAGCAAGTCAGCATTCTGTTGATTAAGTGAGTCATTCAATCCAGTCCAGACTTAAGGGGAGGGATAACATCAGAGAAAGAATTAATCATGTTTGTCCCTGGACACCAGCTACAAAATCAACTTAGAGATTATTTGTGCATTAAAAAAAAAAAAAGCAATTAAATTTACAATTAAAATTGTACTGAATATTTATTTTGGTAGATTGGACATTTTAAGTCTTCCCTTCCAAGAATAGGAGATGTTTTTCTATTTGTCTAGATTTTGTCTTATAACTCAGTTATATTTAGTTGGTGAGAGAATCATCGCTTTTGGAACAAGTACTGTGTATAGCTGGAACATTTTACTAGAATTTCTATATGAGGCGGTACTGTATGAGTTTATGATTATTAATTATGTCCACAAATTTTTAGAAAGTAGAGTATAGGGCACCTTGGTGGCTCAGTCGGTTAAACCTCCAACTTTGGCTCAGGTCATGATCTCACAACTTGTGGGTTCAAGCCCCGCTTTGGGCTCTGTGCTGATAGCTCAGAGCCTGGAATCTGCCTCCGATTCTGTGTCTGCCTCCCTCTCTCTCTCTCTCTCTCTCTGCCCCTCCCCCACTTGTACTCTGTCTCTTGAAAATAAACAAACATTTAAAAAAAATTTTATAGAAATTAGAGTATAAACCTATGAATCATTGTAAGAACAAATGCTTACATGAATATGAATTATGAAAGATGACTAAAGCAGTGGATTAACGTCAGAAAAATCCAGTGATTTCTGGATTTTCACTCATTCATAAGCTGATTGAACAAGGGACAGGCTCTTCTCCCCTCCTGGGGCTGCCTCCCTCTTCCAACCCTTAAAATTAAGCTAAAGGCAGATTATTGATCTTAGACAGGTACTCTGACAGTCTCTACCATGATCAATATAGCTACTATTTAATGAATGCCTACTATGTGCTAGGTAATGGCTAGGTACTTTGAAGCTATTATCTCATTTAAACTTAAGTTAGACTGGGGTGCCTGGGTGGCTCAGTCAGTTAAGCATCCGAATTCAGCTCAGGTCATGATCCCATGGCTCATGAGTTCGAGACCTGCATCGTGCTCTTTGCTGACAGCTAAGAGCCTGGAGCCTGCTTCAGATTCTGGGTCTCTCTATCTCTCTCCCTCTCTCTCTCTCTGCCCCTCCCCCACTCACACTCTCTCTATGTCTCTCAAAAAATTGAATAAACATTAAAAACTTTTTTAAAGATTAAGTTAAACCAATAGGCCAATAGAATTTGGGGCACCAAATAGAGATAGAAATCTCAGAGATAGACCCATGTGTAAATATGGGAATTTAATATATGATAAAAGTGTAGCACAAATCAATGAGATGACTCTATCAATCAGGGTCCAACCAAGAGACAGAAATCACATAACAATTTGAACAGGAAAAGTTTAGTATTAAGAACTATTAGCTATAACCAGGGATGAAGGTAACAGGAGATTAAATAATAAGAAATAAAGAGAGCTGTAAAGGATACAACAATCTCAGATTCAAGGAGCAGCTATTATCTCTAGGGCAAGAGAGAATGCCTAAAGAAGAGTCTTCCTTACCCTCCAGCCTAAGATCCAGAGGGGGTTAAGGAGGGAGTGGCCTCTTCATTGGATGGTGGAGAAGTTGCTAAGGTGCCACAACAGTGAAATTTGCTGCAAATCTACTCAAGAGGTTACCGGGAGAAGCTGCTAGATACTGCACACCATAGGAACCATGTCCGGCAAGTCCAGCACCACAGAAACTGCATTCTGCAAGATCCTGTCAAGAGGATGAACCAGGAAGAGGAAAAACTCCTTGTCCTCCGGTGTCCCTCCAGTACCCTCCACTAACAAAGCTTAATATCATGCCAGGTGGCAAGGAAGAAATATTTAAAGGGATCATCTTAATTTTAGCTGAGCAGGCAATGAAGGATATATTTGGAACTGGGAGGCAATCCATCAAAACTGGCTCAAAGACTAATTGGATTGTTTAGCAGATAGTGTTTGATAAATTGGCTCATTGTACAGAGAAAGTAATACTATATCCCTGTCTAATACCACATATAAAGGTGAGCCCCCAATGGGTTAAAGACCTAAGCATAAAAGGTAAAATTATGAATGTAATAGGAAAAAAGTAGAAAGATATTTTTGTAACCAAGGGGCAGGGAGAAAAATTTTTTTAACTCCAAAAAAAAAAAAGTAACTTTCATGGATTTGATTATATTAAAACCAAGACCTTTGATTCAGTGGAGGACTGTGTGGGCAAAGTTAAGAGACATGACAAAATAAGAAAAGAGATTTTCAATGTCTAATGCCAATAAGAGATTATTGTTTGGAGCAGAGTTTGGCAAACTCTTTCCATAAACAACCAAAGAGTGAATATTTTAGGCTGGTTTTGTGATCCAGCTGTTTTCTGATGCAACTATTCAACTCTGCTATTGTTGCTGGGAAGCAGCCACAGGCAGAAAGTGAATGGGTGTGACCATGTTCTAATAAAATTTTATTTACCAAAACTGGAGGTGGGCCACATTGGGTCTGTGAGCCATCATCAGTTTGCTGATCCCTGATCTAGAAAAGACAAGGAACTCCTGTACATCAACAGGAAAAATACAGCAACTCCAATTTTAAAAATAGAAAGTGGGGGTGTGTGCCTAGGTAGCTCAGTTGGTTAAGCGTCCAACTTTGGCTCAGGTCATGATCTCATGGCTGGTGAGTTCGAGCCCCACGTTGGGCTCTGTGCTAACAGCTCAGAGCCTGGAGCCTGCTTCAGTTTCTGTGTCTCCCTCTCTCTCTGTCTGACTCTCCCACCCACTCACACACACACACACACTCTCTCTCTTTCTCTGAAAAATAAATGAACACTAAAAAAACTTAAAAATAGAAAGGGGTATGAGTAGGCAATACACAAAAGAGGAAACTGAGAAGGCTTCTAAGCACAGAAGAGACATTTAAACTAAATTATAATCAGAGAAACATAAATTAACAATGAGATATTGCTTGGGGTGCCTGGGTGGCTCAGTGGGTTAAGTGTCCGACTCTTAATTTTGGCTCAGGTCATGATCCTGGGGTTGTGGGGACCAGCCCTGCATTCCCACACTGAGCATGGAGGCTGGTTGAGATTCTCTTTCTGTCTCCCTCTGCCTCTCTCCTCACTCACGCACACTCTCCCACTCTGTCTCTAAAATAAAATAAAATAAATTGTTAAAAAAATAGAAATGTGTTGTAAATAAATAAATAAATAAAAATAACAGGTAATATAAAAAGCCAGAGAGTATCAGTTTTCTTTTGAAGGAGTAAAGAAGGCAACTCCATAGGAAGATGAATCTTGTAAGAGCGGTGAACTCCACATTCTGTTCCTTTTACTTGGGATTACCATCCACACAGACTAGCATGTAAAAGCATGTGCTGGGTAGCATCTGAGTCAACATGAAAAACATCTGAATAAGAGTGAGCAATGTCTGTTTGAGATTACCAAGGTTTGAATCTGTGTATTCAAAATTCTGAATGTATATGGATGACAATGAAATAAGTGTGGGTTATATCTGAGTCTGCCTACCCATGCATAGTATCCAATATGCATAGTATGATTCCATTTTCATTAAAAAGTACCACTACAGGGGTGCCTGGTTGGCTCAGTCAGTAGAGCATGCAACTCCTGGACTCAGGGTCATAAAGTTTAGCCCTACATTGGGTATAGAGATTACTTGAAAAAAATAAAATCTTCTTAAAAAGTACCATTGAGGTAACTGAGTGGTTCCATTGGTTAAGGGTCCAACTCTTCATTTAAGCTCAGGTCATGATCTCACAGTTAGTGAGTTCAAGCCCCAAGTCAGTCTCCGTGCTGACAGCACAAAGCCTGCTTGCAATTCTCTCTCTCTCTCTCTCTCTCTCTGCCCCTCCCCTACTCATTCTCATGTGCACATGATCTCTCTCTTCTCAACATGAATAAATAAACTTAAAAAAATTTTTAAGTACCATTATATATTAATACATAGATGCATACAAAAGAAGTTGGAAGACTTTGCTCTAAACCATTGACAGAGGTGCCCGTGGTGTGGGCATGTCAGAAATCGGTCAACAATTCAACAAATTTCCTTCTTGTTCCTTGTGGGCACTCATTAGCGTACATTCTCAGGCACCCTTGCAGATAGGAATTGCCATGTGCCTGAGATCTGGCTAATAGAATTGACAATCTCCATGCTCTTTGTGTGGCTACTTTGGAAGGTCTGTGTTCAGTATGGAGACACAAGATGAAAGGTGTCTGGGCACCTGAATCATTGTTTAGAAGAGAACAGTTAAGTGATCAATGATGAAATCCTATTTTGGATTTCAGAGGGAAAAAATAAACTTTAATTTATTAGGCATCTGAGATGTCAGGATTTGTAAACTGCTAGCACACATTTACTCAGACAGTAGGATTTAGGAGGCTTTAACTTTCTGCATTATACACTTAGTTATATATTGTTTGCGTTTTGTAGAACTTTCTCTCTTTTTTAAAATGTACTTTCTTTTTTTTAACTGGCAAAAATGGGTTTATTTATTATAAACATTTTCTTTTTTAATTTTTTTTATTTTTGAGAGAGAGAGAGAGATAGAGGGGGTGGGCAGAGAGAGAGGGAGACAGCATAGAGCCCGATGTGGGGCTTGAACTCACAAACCATAAAATCATGACCTGAGGCGAAGTTAACCAACTGAACCACCCAGGTGCCCCAACAAAAATGGGTTTATTTGGGAATAGCAGAGAATTGCAACCCGAGACAATCAAGCTATGGCAAAAATCACAGGCAACTTCTTGATTGCATTTGTAATTAGCCTACTATACAATATAGATTTTAAAAAGTTAAACCATAGGCAACTTCTTATATTGCATTTATAATTAGCCTTCCATACAATATAGACTTTTAAAATTAATATTTCATAATTTATAATCTACTTTTTGTCTGCATTCTCTGAGTAATTCCATGTTTTTTAAATAACAATTTTTAACTTCTTTTATTTATTTCTGAGAGAGAGAGAGACAGCGTGAGGAAGGGAGGGTCAGAGAGAGAGGGAGACACAGAATCTGAAATAGGCTCCAGGCTCTGAGCTAGCTGTCAGCACAGAGCCCGACACGGGGCTTGAACCCACGAACCGTGAGATCATGACCTGAGCCGAAGTCGGCTGCCCAAATGACTGAACCACCCAGGCGCCCCTCTGAGTAATTCCTTCTTAACATTTTTGTAGAAAATGCAAAGTTGAATGATGTTACCAAATGACTGGTTGTCCAAGATGTAGAAATATAGGAATCAGCTTGTTTTCTTAATTGAGATACAATTCACATACTGTAACATTCATCCTTGAGTAGGTTTTCATACATATTAAAAACTTAATATATTTCAACCATCACCACTAATTCCAGAACATTTCCATCACCTCTAAAAGAAACCCCGTACCCTTTAGCAGTCATTCCTCATGTCCCCCACCCAGCATCTGACAACCACTGATGGACTTTCTGTCTCTATGAATTGTCCCATTCTGTGTATTTCATAGACATGGAATCTACAATCTGTGGCCTTTTGTGTCTGGCTTCTTTCAGTAAGTACAATGTTTTCAAGGTTTACCCACATTGCACCATATATGACTACTTCATTCGTTTTGTGCGTGAATACTATTTCATTTACGGAAAGATCACATTTTGTTTATTTATACAGCAGCTCATGCACATTTGAGTGGTTTCCACTTTCTGACTATCATGAATAGTGCTGCTGTGAACATTTGTGTACACATTTTTGCACGAACATACGTTTTCAGTTTTCTGGGGAATATACCTGGGAGTAAAATTGCTGGGTTATATGGCAATTCTGTGTTTAACTTTCTGAGAAGCTGCTAAACTATTTTCCGTCGTAGCTGTCTCATTTTGTATTCCCACCAACAATGTATCAGAGTTCCAATTTCTCAACATTCTAACACTTGTTATCATCTATCTTTTTGATTATGGCAATCCTAGTGGGTATGAGGTGGTATTTCATTGTGGTTTCAATTTGGTGATTAATATTATTTCTATTTTAATGTTTGTGTGTGTTGATGGTGGTAATGTGATAATTACTTTCTTACAGCGATAGGTGTTTATGGAGTACATGTTGAAGAAAACACAAAACAAAGAAAGAGTTGGTTGGTTTGGTGTGGAAAGAAAGAAAGAAGAGAAAAGAAAGGAAAGAGGAAGAAAGAAAGAAAGAAAGAGTTCGTTCTATTCTCTCCCATGTTTTTCATTCATCTGTTCTCCCCTGCAACAAAAAGACACACGATCAATTCATTTTAACCTCTTCAGTGTAGCAAGGTTGCTAGGTTAGGCCCAGTTTGGGAGTCAGTGCTTCTCATGAGTGAAATTCATTAATACCCTTCTCTCCACCTCCACATATCTATTTAAAGCTTAGTTGACTCAGGCTGCCTTAACAAAATACCATAGACTGGGTGGCTTGAAAAACAGAAATTAATTTTCTCACAGTTCTGGAGGCTGAAAAGTCTAAGTTGAAGGTGCCAACTGATTTGGTTTCCAATGAGATTCTCTTCCTGGCTTGCAGACAGCCACCTTTTTGCTACGTCCTCACATGGCCTTCCTCAGTGGATGCTCTTGGAGACAGGAAGATAGACAGACAGACAATGTAAGTTCTCTTGTATCTCTTCTTATAAGGACACTAATCCTTTTTTTTTTTTTTAATGTTTTATTTATTTATTTCGAGGAGAGAGAGAGAGAGAGAGACAGCATGAGCAGGGGAGGGTCAGAGAGAGAGGGAGTGACAGACTCTGAAACAGGCTCCAGGCTCCGAGCTGGCAGTCAGCACAGAGCCCGACGCGGGGCTCGAACCCACGAACCGCGAGATCATGACCTGAGCGAAAGTCGGATGCTTAACCGACTAAGCCACCCGGGCGCCCCGTAAGGACACTAATCCTAACATCAGAAACCCATGCTCCCGGGGCGCCTGGGTGGCCCAGTTGGTTAAGCATCCAACTTCGGCTCAGGTCATGATCTCACGGTTCGTGGGCTCAAGCCCTGCGTCAGGCTCTGTGCTGACAGCTAGCTCAGAGCCTGGAGCCTGCTTCAGATTCTGTATCTCCCTCCCTCTCTCTCTGACCCTCCCCTGATCTCTCTCTCTCTCTCTCTCTCTCAAAAATAAATTTTAAAAATTAAAAAAAAAATTTTTAAATAAAAAAAAGAAAGAAACCCATGCTCCTGACCTTATTTAACCTTAATTACTAAAGGCTCTATCTCCAAATACAGCCACACAGGGGGTTAGAGCTTTAGCATATGAATTCGGGGGGTGGGAGTACACAAACATTCAGTGTATTTCTTAGGAACTCCCTGAGAAACAAAGTGTTGATTTCTATCCACTATTTGATTCAGACACATACAAACCCATCTGATGGATTGGTATGGCCCTGACTGATTGCAGGGAAGCTCAGCTGTGCACTTGAGGGATAATTCGAGAAGGTGGCTGCATGAAGCTGGCACAAAAAGCCAATCCAGCAACAGGCACCATGAGAAGAGAATACCAGGTCACTGCACTGTACAGCACCAAGGGTACCATTCATTTCATACTCTATGTGAATGGCACTCCATGGCATTATTTGTAGGGCACAACCTGTAAGCTGTACCCTAGGTAGTGGTTCTGAATACACTGGATTCTAGTAACTGATAACTAGTAGTACCCTTCCTGACACCATTCCCATCCAGACATTATGGAGGTATCACTGGGGAGAAGATTGCTCTATGCGTGTGTTGAAAAGGCTGGATCACTAAATAACATCTCATTTGGGGGGTTCTCTTTACTATCTATGGCCCTCTTCTGGGTTTATTGTCCTTTTGCTACGGGCCCCTCCTACTTGAGCTTAATGCTAAGAGATCATCTACTGATTAAAGTCCTTTGCCTACAAGCAACAGGGACCAACACTGGCTAACTTAAAGGGATACATAGAGGAATTGATGGCAAGAAAATGGGAACATTCACAAAACCAAAAGACAATCTGAGCAACCAAGGGTCAAGATATTCCGAAATCAGGGCAGTGCTGGATACGTAGGTAAGAGAAAGCCAACTGAGGCTGCTGCCCCAGAACGAATCAGCTCCAGGAGTTTTCTGTCCTCCTCTCTCCCGCTAAAATAGTCTTCCAGTGTCCTGTTGGGATTTGATGCCATCCTCTGACAAGGGAAGGGCAGAGACCCATGACTGAGAGCCCACCAAGCCAGTGAGTGGTGGGGGAGGAGACACTCTCCAAAAGAAGGAGCTAGAATGCTGATAGAGAAAAACAACAGATGTCCTTGCATTCCAACCATGGGTTGCCAAGCAACGCCCTCCCACTTTTTTCATACCATACACAATTTTTTAAATGCCTCTGCCTAACATAATATAATTATTTCACATGCAAGCAAAAAAAAAAATGCACTCCACTCCTTCCAAAAGGATACAACTCATGTCCAGTTATGGCATCCATTCCTGCCCTGGTTTCATCAAGATCCCCCTCCATACTTTGCAACTTGTGACAAAATGGCAAATTTAACCTTTGCCAGCCAACACCGTACACAATTCCACGGGACGGCAATAGGAAGCAGAAGGAGAACTACTTTTCAATATATCTGACTTTCTGGGTGCCTGGGTGGCCCAGTCGATTAAGCGTCTGACTTCAGCATAGGCCATGATCTCATGGTGAGTTCAGGCCCCGCTTCGGGCTCTGTGCTGACAGCTCAGAGCCTGGAGCCTGCTTCACATTCTGTGTCCCCTCTCTCTCTCTGCCCCCCCCCCCTTTGCCCTGCCCCCACTCGCAGCCACGCTCTCTCTCAAAAATGAATAAACATTAAAAAAATATCTATATATATCTGACTTTCTGCATATTACCACGTGTAAGCTAGAGAAGGAAAAGCCCAGTCTTCCTCGTGTGTTTCCCCTTTACTCTCGCATGACTACCGCATTCACAGCACTTCTGACACCAGATGTGGGGATATCTCTGTGACACTAGCTGAGCGTCCTACTATTTTAACTCAATTCTGCTGCTATGTATCTGTGTCAGATCACACAGATCACGGAGGTTAAGGACTCTGTTCTACAAGACCGCCCCCACCCCCACGCGTACCTCAGATGCCAACCCCAAACCCAGATCATTGCCTGCACTTCTGACCAACTGGCTGTAAATCACAGGCTCCCGTGACCCTTCCTCGGGTTCAATTAATTTGTTAGAGTGGCTCACAGCCCTCAGGAAAACCACTCACTTACTGCTTAATAGTTTATGACAAAAGGTATGGTAAAGGACACAGATGAACATCCAGATAGAAGAGGTATGTGGGGCAAGGTGTGTGGGAAGGAGCACAGAGCCTCCATGTGTTCTATGGACACACCGCTCTCTCCACACCTCCACCTGTTCACCCTCCGGGACACTCTACTAACCCTACACTATGGGGATTTTTGTGGAGGCTTCCTCACACGGGCATGACCAGTATTAGCTCCATTCCTAGCCCCTCTCTCCTCTTCGTGAAAATTCCAAGCTTCTAATCATCGCTTGGTTTTTCCAGTGACCAGCTGCAAGCCAGGAAGGAGCCCACGAGCGTCATCTTATCAGAACAAAAGCCACTGCTACTGCCCAGGAAATTCCAGGGATTTAGGGACTTTGTGTCAGGACTTGGGCTAAAGACAAAATACTAGAACAAAAGATGTTCTTAGTGTTCTTATCACTGTAGAAATTAGGAGGGTATTAGGAGTTCTGTGCCGGGAACCAGGTGTGTGTGTGTGTGTGTGTGTGTGTGTGTGTGTGTGTGTGTGTTTGTGTGTGCATATATATATATATATATATATATGATCTCACAAAGTTATACCTCAATAGAAAAGAAAAAATATATGTGACACAGCAGAAGGAAATACAAATAGAGGCAATAATCCTCACTTATGGAACTGATTATAGTATTTATGGCTTTTCCCCTACCTGTCCACATTCTCTTGTCATTGGCCAGTACCTCAGTGTCTAGTGCTTTGCCAGGTGGGTTGTGGTAGCAGCCTTCAAGGTAGCCCCCAGTGATTCTCAACTCCTGGTGTTCATGCCCTTGTATAGTCCCCTGCCACACTGAATAGATCCTAGAATGGTTTAGATTACTGGGGATTAATTCTTCCCTCTGGTAGCTACATCATCAGCTCTCATGCTTCCTACTCTGGTTTTCAGCTCTCTCTCCACTTTGGACCCTGGAGATTTCTCTTTCGTCTTACCAATTCAGTTATGCATTTCTTTACATTTTAGTCAGCATTTCTAGTTAATCATATGAACACTTTTGGTTTTTCTAATGTTTCAGATGGCTGAGGTTGGAAGTCCCTGTGTGTTTACTTTTCCATCCCACCCCCACCCCCCGACTGGACTGCAAATTCTATAGGGACAGAGAGGGTGTTTTATTCATAATTATGTTCCCACAATCTAGCACTGCCCCTAGTATATAATAGACACTCATTACATGTTGGTTAAATGAATGAATGCAAGCAGAGAAGAAACAGATGCCATAACTGGACGTGGTTGTCTCCCTTTGGAAGGAGTCAAGTGTACTTTGTATTTGTATGTGAAATTATTTAATTAATTAAACAATTAATGAGAAGTCACATAGAAGACTTTCCTCCTTTAACAAGATTCTATTTCAGAATTGTCTATTGCTGATAGTTAGACCTTGGACTTGCCTTTAGGATTACCAGTGTTTGGCCTGCAGACATGGTGGTCATTTGAGTTTTACTTCTTCTTATATTTATTTTTTTTTAAACCTTGGAATTCTCTAGTGGAAATGGAATTTGGTTATGCTGACCCAGTCATAACACTGACAGACACGGACTTCTCCATGTTGGGCTAAAAGAAACAACATTTATTTACATAAATATAAATTTTGCATTGGTATTTGTAGAATCGTTCTTTAATGGATGGCTATTTCAGGCATGAAAATTTGCATTGTTTAGAATAGGTGTCCCCTAGTCTGTGAAGTTTGACTTGGTCAATTTCATGATCCAAAGAGAATTCTTGGTTTTTTTTTTTCCAAACCTGCACTTGCTCACGTCTTTCCCTTTCCTAAAATTTTACCTAGTATACAGGCCAAAACCTTAAGAAACAACTATGAATCCTCTTTTTCTTCCATACCCCAGGCCTCACCCCACATCCAACTCATTAGCAGTCTTGTTGACTCTCCTTTCAAAAGATTTTGAGAATCCAGCCCTGTTTAGAAAGCCCTACCCAACCAAGTCTAAACTCCCGTCATCTGTTACCTCGCTTACTGTTGACAGTCCCCTAACTCATCTGCCTGCTTTCTCTCTTATCCCCACTATCAGTTCTTCACTCAACAGCCACAGGGAACTTTTCCAAAATATAAATCAGAGCCCATCAGATATATAGTCATGGGCCAATGTAAAAGGCACCTGGAAAACTTAGCTTCCTGTGTCTACCCTGGCCACACTGTAGGAAAGCCAGGGGCCATTTCATAAAAATGATGTATGTTCCATTCCTAGCAAATTAAAAAAAAAAAAAAGGAGGGAGGTGTTGCTGCTATGGGAAGTTATAAATAGCAGAGTTTGGCCTAATCATCTTGGCTCTTCTCCACACCTCATTGAACAGCCAGGGCAAACAACCTCTGAGCAATCAGCCTGAGAATGTGGGAAAAAATAGTCACAATAACCTGATGTTTTTCAGATAGGCCCCTCCTGTTCTACTTGCTTCTCTCATTACAAAGTTGACCTTTGATGAGCTAGTGAAAGGCTGGTTCCTATGATGACCCAGAGTTGCTCCTCTGATGTTATGCCATCACTCCGCAGGAATGAATATGGGGAATTTTTATCCTTTTCCATGATGCCTTCCAGAAGAACCAATGGCCAGAAATCCAGTGGGCAGAAAAAGGTTTTCTAAATCTCAGGTAGAGAGACAGATTTACCATGAAGCTAATAAAGCTTAAGATTTAGGACCTCTTCCTTGCATGACATCCTTCCAAGGGTATAATTTTATATTTATACTCATGTATTCCTTTTCTTAAAAAGAACCCCACCTGTTTGCAATCAAGTTTACAACCCCTCCTCCCAGGTTTTGTGACAACTGCCAGAAAAAGGAGATTCCAGGTGTTGATAACATGAGGAGCTAAGGGAAAAGAGCAGCAAATGCTGTGTCCCTGGGACCTTCTATTTTGCTGGCCCCCTGAGAGACCTTCTGTCCCTACCCATTCCAAGTCACTCTACATCTACACGCTTAACTCAGCAGTCACTGCTTCTTGCCCTTCCAAAGAATCCTGGCAAATTGCCAGCTGTGTGGACCTCCATGAGATCCCACTGGAAAAGATAATCTTAAATATCTTAATTATGGAACTATATATCATTTTGATCATCTTTTCTCTCCAGAAGAGCAAGAGACCAGTTTGTAGTAAGTATTTCCACATGGCATACTCATCTACCATCTAACATAAGAGCTGAGATTCACTGAAGTCCTGTCAGGATGCATTTGAACTTCTCGGAACACAGTAGACTCTCTGGCTTATTAAATAAACTGAACTAGGGGTGCCTGGGTGGCTCAGTCGGTTAAGCATCCAGCTTTGCCTCAGGTCATGATCTCGTGGTTCATGGGTTCGAGCCCCACGTTGGGCTCTGTGCTGACAGCTAGCTCAGAGCCTGGGGTCTGTTTTAGATTCTGTGTCTCCCTCTCTCTCTGACTCTCCCCTGCTCACGCTGTCTCTCTTTCTCAGACATAAATAAAAACATTTAAAAAATGTATAAATAAACTTAACTAACAATGAGACCCTTTGCTTTGATCTCTGCCCCCATGATCTCTGCCCCCAAGTCATGGATGATCAAAACACTGTAGATTTGCATTGACTTAGGTAGCCTCATTTTTAGGCAAAATTGAACAAAGTAACTGAACAAGCATTAGCCCTTCCCAGGTGTTGCACCCTTCTTCTTCATCATTTCCAAAGTGGGACATTGAAGTCTTACTGAGTTGCATCTTTAATAATACTCTTAGGGGCACCTGGGTGGCTCAGTCAGTTAAGCTTCTGCCTTCGGGTCAGGTCATGATCTCACGGTTCATGAGTTCGAGTCCCACATCAGGCTCTCTGTTGTCAGTGCAGGGCCTACTTCAGATCCTTTGTCCCCTCTCCCCAAAACTAAATAAATAAAAACTTTAAATAGTAATAACATTTTTTTTAATGTTTAAGAACCACCACTTAAAAAATACCCCATAAAAGGGGCACCTGGGTCACTCAGTCAGTTGAGCGTCCAAGTCTTCATTTCAGCTCAGGTCATGATCTCATAGCTCATGAGATGGAGCTCTGCATCAGGCTCTGCATTAAGAGCATAGAGCCTACTTGGGATTCTCTCCACCCACCCACCCCCACCCCCTCATCCCCTTATGCACCCACTCTCTCTCTCTCAAAATGAATAAATAAACATTTTAAGAATTAAATAAAAACACCCCATAAAAACTAAATGATTCTCAGACCCCACAAAACCCAACTACATCTCTTCCACAATTTAGGGAGTGAGAAATAAAAGATTTCATTACTTTCTATTTAAAGATCAAGTTAATTTGGGGCGCCTGGGTGGCTTAGTCGGTTAAGCA
The DNA here is from genome assembly GCF_003009895.1 of Hyaena hyaena. Classification (NCBI taxonomy): domain Eukaryota; kingdom Metazoa; phylum Chordata; class Mammalia; order Carnivora; family Hyaenidae; genus Hyaena; species Hyaena hyaena. The sequence continues at coordinate 169,965 of NW_024081183.1, read as the reverse complement.
TCCGACTTTCGCTTAGGTCATGATCTCGCGGTTCGTGGGTTCGAGCCCCGCATCGGGCTCTGTGCTGACTGCCAGCTCAGAGCCTGGAGCCTGTTTCAGTCTGTGACTCCCTCTCTCTCTGACCCTCCCCTGCTCACGCTCTCTCTCTCTCTCTCTCTCCTAGAAACAAATAAAAAAAAAATTAAAAAAAAAAAAGATCAAGTTAATTTAAAATCAGTATACTCCTGACTATACTAGGTATGAGAATATTCCACACTTCCCAGCAATGTGGAAGTCAAACTAACAACTCAAGTTTTCAGTCTGGCTAAAAACTCACTTTTCTTCTAACTTTACCTAGTATTCTATGCCTCCTACTTATTAAGTATCACATTGTCCAAGAGGTTCACCAGAAAACTACATGGTCAGATAAATCTAACAGTTTTCCCCCCTTAGGTTCTTACAACTGTGTCATATGTAACAGTATTATAAGAAAGATGGAGGGGTGCCTGGCTGGCTCAGTCAGTGGAGCATGAGACTCTTTATCTTGGGGTTGTGAGTTCAAGCCCCATGTTCAGTGGAGAAATTGCTTAAAAATAAAATTATTTTAAAAAAAGAAAAAAGAAGGGGGTGATGGGCATGGGGGAGGGCACTTGTTGGGATGAACACTGGGTGTCATATGGAAACCAACTTGACAATAAACTAAGGAAAAAAAATAAAGTTTAAAAAAAGAAAAAAGAGGGGCGCCTGGGTGGTTCAGTTGGTTAAGCACCTGACTCTTGATTTTTGGCTCAGGGCATGATCTCAGGGTTCATGGGCTCGAACCCTGTGTCAGGCTCTGCACAGACAGTGTGGAGCCCGCTTGGAATTCGCGCGTGCACTCTCGCTCTCGCTCTCTCTTTCTGCCCCTTCCCCCTCAAAATAAATAATAACCTTTAAACAAAGAAAAGAAAAAAGAAAGACGGATTCCATTAACTGTAATACCTCCACTCGGTGAGCTTAAATATCCATGTTTCATATTCAGAGTTGAGAATAAATTGTTCTGCATAATAGCGGAAGAGAAATTTGAAGTACAGAAGGCAATTCTAGATGAATGAGGAGATAGGAAATGAAGAGAGATAGGATCCAGCAAAATGCTGGAGGATTGGGTGTACAGAAGGTTGAATGTCAGTGGAAATGGCAGGATAATTGAAAATAATTTTTTCATGAATGTATTAGTTTTTTTCATTTTGCAATCTTTATTTCGATATTTATCCAATAGCATAATTCATTTAATCAACCAATTAATTTTTAACTTCTTAATGTAGTGGCAAACATACAAATTTGATCAAAGGTTAAAAGCAAAAAACAAACAAGCAAACAAACAATTAAAGCTCCCTAGTCATTAAATTGACTTCTTTTAAACACCAGGTAAAGAAATAATTGGAAAGAATTTGAACGTTGGAATTTTCCCTTATGCAAACTTAAAGTGTACATCACTTCAATGTAAAACACTTGCTTCATCTTCTCCCTGCCCTCCAGCACCCCCAATCTTCTATAATACCTGCTACTCAAATGAATGCTGAGTTAGTTTTTGTGAAGCTTGGAAAAGTAGTTTTTGTAATCTCTACGAATTCACAGGATTCGTAAGGAGTCTGTGGATTTCCTCCAGAGGGTTTGGGATTGGAAGTTGGAGGCAATTCTAAGTAAATTCAGAGGGTAGGGATCTGGGCTTCATATAAAACCTGTGTGCTTGGCTTTTCCTTTTTTGTCATCCCAACAAGTGTGTCTGGAAATGAGGACAGTCCTGGGCATCACCCTTGTTCTGTCTCTGTTTAGGTCTGCTCCTTTCAGAAGTGTTCCTCACAGCCTACTAGCCTACAGTGAGAGCTGGCTCTCTGGGCCACTGAGCATAGGCTTAGAGATCATTCTCTAAGTCTAAGTGCCCAGCCCACACCCCACTCACCAAACCCTCCACACTGGCAGAGACCTGCATCCACTCAGAAGGCGGGGAGGGGGTCCTTTTACTGACTTCCTAAGGGGCCCCATTGGATAGAGATGGTCCTACTATGAGCGGCTGTGTCAGAACAGGAAGGAGAAGCCTACCCCTCCCATACCTGTCCTGTATAACACTTCCTCACCTACCTTACCCGCTCCTCCCCCCCGGGTTTATACAATTCTCCATTCTTGGGTTTCACTAATTGTTCCCGCCTTAGCTACCTCCCTCTCTCTGCCCCCATAATTTGCAAAGCTGCCTCTCTCAACCCTAGTAGAATTAGGACTTCTATTTGCAATGAGGAACAGTTTTGTTTCCCTCTTTGATCCCTGGCCTTCCAAACGCTGTTCTCTTAGGCCTGCTGAGAATAATGAGCAGGCCTATTGAAGAGTCAGGTACCTCTTAATAGCTTCTCCCTTTCCTACACAAAAACACGAAGGCCCTGCCAAAGCTTTGAAACTAAACCCTGAGACTCCTCCAGTCTGTGCTCCTGTGCGTTACATAAAAAGGAGCCTAGTGAAAGAAAGAAGGGGACAAAGAGTGTGGTTTTCTTTTTCTAGGTTAACAATTGTTTGCATTTTCTGATTTTTCTAAAATGAATGTACAGAAGCTCAGGGAGGTTATATAACTTGCCCAAAGTCACACAGCTAGTAAATGGTGGTCTGGAAGTCAATCCCCGCTCAGGCCTTCAGATCGCATGTAGGGTTCTTTCCACTATAGCTGAGCTGTCCCCAGAAGGTTGAGGCTGGCTGCCAGGCCTGGAGTAGAAAGAGGTTTTCCCACAAGGAGAGAGACACATTATTGTCCCTCAGCCGTTGAAAAATACGATACAGGATGTAAATATCTCTACGGTCAAGAGAGCTGGAGAACCATCCCTTCACCCCTAAGCAGGCAGCCCTGTGTACCAAATTTGTGCTATGATCACTTCCTGACCCTAGTGGAGCTAATAGGATCTCTCTGTGTCTCAGGGAAAACTGTAATTAGAATCAAGGGTATCCAGTTCAATACGGGAAGGTCCCTCAAACAGAGAAGTATGCTTGAGAGCTGTGGTTTGGCCATCTTCTATCTGTTATGTGGAACAAAAAGCTAAGCAATGATGTTGAAAGAGAGGGAGAATGACATGTGTGAGGAAGAAACAGAGATTCCTGATGTCTTTTTTAGTTACTGGATCTAGTAAATGCCTACTTTGTCGAAGGAGTCCAAAGAACTTGAGACAGGGTGTTACATCCCCAGCCAGTCACTTCCAAATTCTAAAAACTACAAATCAATGGCCATTTATATGTATTTCCATGTAACAAGAAGCCAAATGGTTTAATGGCCAAAACCACAACAAGGGCACAGACTTCCTGAATGACTGGGGAAAGTTTTTTAATATCCATTTCCCCATTTGTGAAATAGAAAGAGTACCTTTCTCGTATGATTTTCTTGATGATTAAATGAGTGGTTATATGGAAAGTCCTCAGAAATAATGATGGGAACATAGAAAATAGTATGTAAATGTTAGATATTACTCAACTTTTTTTCTTTTTCTCCTTTTTCCTGTTTAGTTTCCATGGGGAAACTAAAACCCAAGAAATCAAGGGTATTGCCCAAGGCCATGCTGCAATTTACACAGTAAGGTTGGGCCCAGAGCTGAAGTCTTCTGATACTGAGTTCAACGTTTGGTCCATCACCCTAAATGTCCCATAACCAACAACCTGTTACAGAGTTTCCTTGGGGAAAATGTTAGTACTCAAGCCCTGAGGGTATTTTGAAATCTGTTTAGGAAGGAGCTCCCTGCCTCTGCTCCTGCTTCGAGAACAAGGCTACTCCAACTTGGCCTGCCCGGCTAGGCCTCCGTGCCTGTACAATTGAGGAAGAGGAAGAGCGTTTAGCAACGATAATGTAAAATTTTGAGAAGTGTTTTGCAAAGAATCCTGCTGCCAAAGATATGTCTGCTAATCCTTAGGAAATCAGGAAGTGCAGAATCACAAGGAACCAACATCAATGATCTCAGCTGCCAGAGACACCAAAGTGGGTGATTCATAGGAGAATGCCTAAATATACACCCCAAACCTCTGTCTGCTGTCTGCCAGAGTCCTAGGCCTAGTCACCACTGATAGAATAATAATGGCCTCTCCTTTCCTTCTGCCTTCCAAACTCACACAAGTACCTCTCATTTTCAGGATACAGCCTTGGAGCCTGCTGTCATGAGAATCTGGGAAATGTAGTTTTGAAGCTTCCCCCTAAATATAGGGGAAATCATGGAAGTAAGAAAGAATGGTGTTTAGCCAACAATCTGGTATGGTTTATTTTACCTCTTTGCTAGTCAGTGACGTTTACGTACATTTTTCTATCCCTATTTAACTGTCAAACAACATTACAGTTCCCCTTAATATGGTGCAAGTATCCCTCATATAAATAAAGATGTTGTTATAGGCTAAGTTGTGGTCCCCTCAAATTCATATGTTGAAGCCCAACTCCCAGTAGCTCAGAATTTGACTATACTTAGAAATGAAGACTTTATAGAGACAATTAAGTTAAAATGAGGCATGAGCGTGGGCCTTAATTCAGTCTGACTGGTGTCCTTATAAAGAAGAGGACATTTGAACACACCGAGACACTGGGTGTCCTAATTTCCTTACAGCCTCGCAGGGTTTTGAATAGAAGGATGAGCCGATGTCACATTTTTTAAACGATCACACTGGCCGCCATATTGCAGATAGAAAATAGGGAACAGGGTGTAAGCAAGGAGACCATTTTGGAGGCTGTGGTAGCAGTTCAGATGATGGCTTGGATCAAGGCGGTGTTGATGGTGCTGGTGGAGGTAAAAAGCTATCAGATTGGAATGTGTTTTGAAGGTAGGGCCAACTGAATTGACTGATGGGTCCCATGTGGAGCATGAGAAAAAAAAAAAAGTGTCAGGGATGATTCAAATATTTTTTGGCCCAAACAATTAGGAGAATCAAATTGCCACTTGCTACACTAAAATAAATCTGGGAGAGGAAGAGGGTGGGGGTACCTGTGTTGGGGAGCAGACTCGAGGTTCTGGTTTTGACATGTAGATTTTGAGATGCCAGTTACTGATATAAATGATGACATCAAGTAGAAATGGCATCTACAAGTGTGTATTCAAGAGAGAGGATGAGGCCGAATGAATAGTTTGGCAGCTGTCAGTATATTTAAATCCAAAGGATCAGAGAAGATCACCCAAGCCAATGATCTTCCACTAGGATGTTCCCCCCATTAGAGAAGCATTTGGAAAACTGCCAGAACATTTTGGGGGGAGAGGGTGGCATGATGATTGGGGTCGGGACCACTGCAAGGCTTTAGTGTGTAGGACCAGGGCTGCTGGGCTTCCTGTAATGCTTAGGACAATCCCGCACAACAGAAATTGTCCCACATTCCACGTAAGTTTCAAATGTCCTATCAGACATCCATTTGGTGGAAATTATATTTATTATTTATCTCGACCTAGAGCCTCAATCTGTTCTCCACATAAACAGAGTATTTTTTTGTATGGTCTTAATATATACAGAGTTTCCCAGGATCACCACTTCCGTGTAATTAATTGATGGAAGAGGGTGCTTTGTCTTATTCAGAAAATCGGACGCACAGCTGCTCTCTGTGTTCGAGATGCCAGGCCAGTTCTCCCGGATCCGCCTGTATGTGTGGCCTTGGCGAGCGTAGTGATTCTAGGAATGGCTGCAAGCATCGGATGATTACATTAGGGCTTCTGGTGAAGTTGTGCATAATTTATACATGTTCGAGTATATGACACTTGTTTCCTCTTCTTTCTCCTTATGATATAGGGAATTAAGTTCACTATTTTGAGATTATGTGTGTTGATTGGTGTGAAAGGTATTTTCTATTTGCCCCTCCAGACCTGATCCAGTCTATGCCCTTGGGTTACTTGCTCCGTGCCCCAGGAGGCAGACTTTAATGAATGGTATCAGTCAGCTCCATTGCCCAGTGGCTTCCTGTTGAGTTCAGCCAAAGGGAAATACTACTCCCTCATCTTGGCCCTTCAGACCTGGGGATGGCAGACCAATCCTTCCAGTGCTTCCTCATTCCTCGTCGGTTCCCTTAACTTTGCCCACATCGTTTTCAATAATCCCTTCATTAAACTGGTTCAATTGGACTCAGCGTGAGTGTGCCATCTGTTTCCTGCCAGGCCCTAAATAATACAATAGTTACATTATTTCTGAATTTCATTGTAGGACAGTAAAGGGCAAATTACAAAAGATTTGTTATAAAAGGGAGTAAATCCAGAATGTGGAACATTCTTGAGGACAATTGAGCTGGTTTCTGCAATAAGTCAGTAGAATGAAAAATAAAGGGAGGGGGAGGATTGCTAGAGATTAAAAAAGATTGAAAGGGCATGACAACAAAATGTGATGTGTAGACCTTGTCTGGATCCGAATTTGGGACAAAGCCAGTGTACTAAGGCGTATATGAGACACGAGGGAAAGTGTAATTATGGACGGGATTTAAATGATACCAAAGAACAGTTTTAAACTTTGTTAGGTATGGTCATGGCATCCTGGTTGTGTGAGAAAATGGCCCATTTCTTTAAGAAATGCATACTGAAGTGTGTAGGAGTGGAATGACATGGTGACTGGGATTTGTTTCAAAATGCTTCTGCAAGGGGGAGTGCCTAGGTGGCTCAGTCAGTTCAGCGTCCTACTTTGGCTCAGGTCATAATCTCACGGTTCATGAGTTGGAGCCCCACATGGGGCTTGCTGCCATCAGCATGGAGCCTGCCGCAGATCCTATGTGTCCCTCTCTCTCTGCCCCTCCCCCCTCTTAAAAATAAATAAACATTAAAAAAATACTTCTGGGGCGCCTGGGTGGCTTAGTTGGTTAAGCGTCCAACTTCAGCTCAGGTCATGATCTCCCTGCTCATGAGTTCAAGCCCCACGTCAGGCTTTGTGCTGACAGCTCAGAGCCTGGAGCCTGCTTCAGATTCTGTCTGACTGTCTCCCCTTCCTTGCTCTCTCTCTCTCTCTCTCAAATATAAAATAAAACATAAAAAATTTTAAAATACTCCTGGGGGCACCTGAGTGGCTCACTTGGTTAAGTGCCCGACTTTGGCTCAGGTCATGATCCCACATTTGGTGAGTTTAAGCCCTGCATGGGGACTCTCTGTTGTCAGTGCAGAGCCTGCCTCAGATCCTCTGTCCCTCTCTCTCTCTCTTTACCCCTCCCCTGCTCCTGTGTTTGCTCTCTCTCTCAAAAATAAATAAACATTAAAAAATATTTAAAAAATACTTCTGCAAGGGGTGCCTGGATGGCTTAGTCAGTTGAACCTCCAACTCTCGATTTCGGCTCAGGTCTTAATCCCAGGGTCATGGTATGGAGCCCTGCATCAGGCTCTGCACTGGGAGTGGAGCCTGCTTGAGAATCTCTCTGCCTCTGCCCCTCTCCCCACCGGCATGTGCTCGCTCTCCATCTCTGTCTCTCTCTCTCTCTCTCCCTCACCCTCTCTCCTTCTCTCTCTCAAAAAAGAAATGTACTTCTGCGAGGAAAAAAGAAAAAGAGAAAGGGATAGACAAAGCATATGGGGGAAAGGGTATAGATAAAGCAAATTCACTACTATTAAATGTTGATGATACATATATGGGGATACATTGTACTGTTCTCTCTATATTTGTTTGTATGTTTGAAATTCTTTATGGTAAAACATTTTGAGATTAAATTTGATTAAATTTGAAAGGGACGTTGTGTCTAATACAGGGCATCGATGAAGGCAGGAGATGAAAACAAGAGACTTGAATTGAAACAGGAGTGTATCCAGGCAAGATCTATAGAGGGGGGAAGGGGGCAAGAAAATAATGATAAGCATGAGAACATGGACCCTAAGGTAGGTAAATAGGCAAGGTGAAGGGCAACAAAAAGGTGGTAGGCTGCTAGGAATTTACCCAAGGGACACAGGAGTGCTGATGCATAGGCACCCATGGACCCCAATGTTCATAGCAGCACTCTCAACAATAGCCAAAACATGGAAAGAGCCCAAGTGTTCATCAACTGACAAATGGATCAAGAAGATGTAGTTTATCTATACAGTGGAATACTACATAGCAATGAGAAAGAATGAAATCTGGCCATGTGTAGCAACATGGATGGAACTTGAGGGTGTTATGCTGAGCGAAATAAGTCAGGCAGAGAAGGACAAATGTCATATGTTTGCACGTATAGGAGGATTACAAGGAACTTAACGGAGGACCATGGGGGAGAGGGAGGGAGACAAACCATGAGAGACTCTTGAATGCCAAGAACAAACTGAGGGCAGATGGTGGGGAGGGGGGGAGGGAAAGGGTGGTGATGGGCATGGAGGAGGGCACTTGTTGGGATGAGCACTGGGTGCTATATGGGAACCAACTTGACAATAAACTATTTAAAAAAATATAATTCATCATAATTTCAACTAACAAAACAAAACAAAAAGGTGGTAGGGTCAATGGGCTGGATGTCCTAAAGAAGTTGAAAAGTTATTGGATTCAGGATACTAACAGGAGTGAACCATAAAGATAAGGGGTGATGGTCAAAAATGATGCTTAAAAATAAAGAAAATACTAGCTTTAAATTTAAGATCAATGAACAAATATATATTTAAATTAAATATGTGGATGTTTCATGGAATTAGTAAGTGAATTTGATGAGACTACTGGGTACAAGGTCAACATACAAACAAAGGTGTTTCTATATACTGGCAAGTAACAATTGGAAAATGAAATTTATAAAGCAATAGCATGTATAAGTGCATGGAAAATATCAAATTCCTAGGGATAAATCTATTGAAAGATGCACAAGACCTCAACGCTGACAACTCCAAACCATTCCTGAGAGAAATTAAAGGCGACCTCAGTAAATAGACAGATATTCCATGCTCATGAATTGGATGGCTCAATATTGTTAAGATATCCATTTTTTCCAAGTTGGTCTATAGGTTCAATGCATTCCATCAAAATTCCAGCAAGCTGTGTGTGTGTGTGTGTGTCTGTGTGTCTGTGTGTCTGTGTCGGTGTAAATTAACAAGCTGATTCCAAGATTTATATGATAAATCAAAGGACCTAGCATATCAAGAACTCTTTTTTTTTTTTTTAAGTTTATGTATTTATTTTGAGAGAGAGAAAGAGGCGGGGAGGGGCAGAGAGAGAGAGAGAATGTCAAGGAGGCTCTACACTTTCACCGTAGAGCTGGATGTGGGGCTTGAACTCCTGAACTGTGAGACCATGACCTGAGCCGAAACCAAGAGTCGGATGCTTAACCAACTGAGCCACCCAGGTGCTCCTCAAGAACTCTTGATGAAAAAACCTGGAGGACTTACATCATCATATTTCAAGATTTACAATAATAAATAATACAAAGCACCCTGGGAGGAACAATACACAAGTAAATAAGTCCCTGGAACAGAATAAAGATTTCAGAAATGGACCCACACATATATACTATCTTTGACTACCTCAAAAGTGAGCATGGAGGAGGGCACTTGTGGAGATGAGCACTGAGTGTTATGTGGAAACTAATTTGAAAATAAACTATTTGTAAAAAAAAAAAAAAAGAAAGAAAATTAAAAAAAAGTGTCATGTAATTAAGTAGGGGAAGGATGATTTTTTTTAATTTTTAAAACTTTTTTTAAAGTTTATTTACTTTTGAGAGAGTGAGTGCTAGCAGCAAAAGGGCAAAGAGAGAGGAAAGAGAGAATTCCAAGTGGGCTATCAGCACAACACGGGGCTCGAACCCACAACTGTGAGGTCATACCTGAGCTGAATTCAAGAGTTGGACATTTAACCAACTGAGGCACCCAGGCACCACAAGGATGATCTTTTAATAAATGATGCTGGAACAATTAGATGTTTGTGGAGAAAAAGGAACCCTGACCCTTAACTCAAAACTATAACAAAAAATTAATTTGAGATGGATCATAGACCGAAACATTAACACTTCAATAAATTTCTAAATAAAAACATAGAATTTTTTTTTAATTGGGGTAGGTAAAGATTTCTTAATCATATCAGAAAATGCACTGACCATTAAAAATTGATAAATTGGACTTAATTAAAATTTTAAAATATCATGGGGTACCTGGGTGGCTCAGTTGGTTAGCATCCGATTCTTGATTTTGGCTCAGGTCACGATCTCACGTGGTGAGATAGAGCCCTGAGCCAAGCCTCGAGTTGGGTTTAGTGCTGGCAGTAGTGCTTGCTTAAGATTCTCTCATTCTTGGGGCACCTGGGTGGCCCAGTTGGTTAAGTGTCCGACTTCAGCTCAGGTCATGATCTCATGGTTCATGGGTTCAAGCCCCACCTCGGGCTCTGTGCTGACAGCTCAGAGCCTGGAGCCTGTTTCAGATTCTGTGTCTCCCTCTCTTTCTGACCCTCCCCTGCTCATGCTGTCTCTCTCTCTCAGAAATAAATAAAACATTAAAAAATTAAAAAAAAAAGATTCTCTCATTCTCTCCCTCTGTCCCTCTCCCCCACTTGTACACTCTCTCTCTTTCTCTCAAAATAAAATAAAATAAAAATGTTCATAGCAACCTTATTCACAATAGCCAAAATTGGACAGAACCAAATATACAGCACAGGAATACAGCAATTTGGGTTTTTTTAATTTTTATTTATTCTTAAGAGAGAGAAAGAGACAGAGCCTGCATGGGGGAGGGGCAGAGAGAGAGGGAGACACAGAAGCTGAAACAGGCTCTAGGCTCTGAGCTGTCAGCACAGAGCCAGGCTCCGGGCTCCAACCCACAAACCATGAGATCATGACTTGAGCTGAAGTCAGTTTAACTGACTGAGCCACCCACGTGCCCCTGAGAATACAACAGTTTGTGACATATTTGTAAAAGGTAATTTTATCAGCAATACTCAACATGAAAAAAATACTGATGTGCAGAACAACACAGATGAACCTCAAAAACATTGTGCTAAGACAAAGAAATTAGACACAAAAGAGTAGATAACTACATGATTCCCTTCATAAGAAGTTCAAGAATAGGCAAAACTAATCTATGGTGATAGAAATCAGAATAATGGTTACCTCTAGTGGATTGGGTATCGATTGAATGGGACACAGGGAACTTCCCAGGGACATGGATGCTCTATATCTTGAACTGAGTGGAGGTTATATGGGTGTGTATATATAGATAAATCAGACAATATAATTAGGATTTGTCCACTTTCCTATATGAAATACCTTAATACCAAGTTTTAAAATAAAGAGTTTCTTTTTTAATTATTAAAGCAAAATAAATGGATACTTTTTACAGGAATTAAAACAAATATCACTAGAAAGATGAAACCAAGACTTGAATCCATTTCTGTAGATGTGGGTCTCTCTTCAACTCCCTGCAGGTCTGAGATGGGACAGAGGGAGGGCGTGTTTTCTGCAGATGACAAAATTGCAGATCCAGGATACATAGGGACAAGCCACAAGGACATAGTTTCCATTCGAGATGAGGAAGATCTTTTTCACACCTTACTCCAGAAATGAAACAGGCGGACTGGAAACAGTCTGCAATGGCAGTGTGTAGGAACGGAAGGCTCCCAGCCAGCCACAGGTCAGGGATGCTGTAGAAGGCATCCAATACTAGATGGGGGTTGGATTAGCGAGCCTAGGTCTCTTTCCTTGTGGCCTCTGCCACTGGGTCCCTTTAAGAATTAGCAGCGAGTGGGGGCACCTGGGGCTCAGTGGGGTGAGCATCCAAATTTGGTTCTGGTCATGATCTCACCATTGGTGAGTTCGAGCCCCACATCAGGCTCTGTGCTGACAGCCCAGAGCCTGGTTGGAACATGCTTCAGCTTCTGTGTCTCCCTCTCTCTCTGCCCCTCTCCTGCTCATGATCTGTCTCTTTCTCTCTCACACACACACACAAATAAATAAACATTAAAAATTTTTAAAAAGAAATGGCAGGGGCGCCTGGGTGGCTCAGTCGGTTCAGCCTCTGACTTCAGCTCAGGACATGATCTCATGGTTCATGGGTTCGAGCCCTGCGTTGGGCTCTGTGCTGACTACCAGCCCAGAGCCTGGATCCTATTTCAGATTCTGTATTTCCCTTTCTTTCTGACCCTCGCCTGCTCACACTGTCTCTCTCTCTCTCTCTCTCTCTCTCTCTCTCTCTCAGAAATAAACATTTAAAAAAAAAAAAGAAGTGGCAGTGGGTGGCACAGCTCCTCTCACACACTGTGATGCCACTTCTGTTAACCGAGATGACCGTGTCCATCTGTTGGCAGCCCTAGACGGCTGAGGAACCAGCTCTGAGTCTGGGCCCTGGGGAAAATGAAAGGGCAGGCAAGGACACAGGACAAGAGTGTTGGTCCTTAAGAAACTGACAATTTGGTGGGAAAGCAAAAATAACTCTGAGCTGGGAGTGAAAGCTCAATTCTGATAGCTTTCAGGGCAGGCTTGCTCTAAAATATGCCACTTTGGCATACTGATTATTTTGAATTAAAGTTACTTAGGAAACAGCCAGCGCAAAAGGGACACTCTGACCCTCCTTTGTACCCTTGAAAGCAGGAAATAAATCTATGTGAAAGATTACCAGGAGGTAAAGAGACATCCTTATCACCAGAAAAGGGAATTCAGGGCCACAGGCTCTATAAACACACCTTGTTACTTTTACTAATTCACGACCCAGCCCACATTTTGTTTAGAATTCCTTACTAATTGAAGCTCCTAAACAGAAGATTTTCTTTGTCCTGTCAATTCTTCGCAGATTTATGTTTCTTTGCCTAAAAGGTATAAAAGCTTCCTACTTTGGTCACTTCCCTGAGATTCACATTTCTATGAGTTCCTATAGGTATGAATTAAATTTAGTTTTCTCCTGCTAATCTGTCTCATGCCAATTTAATTCGGAAACCAGCCAGAAGAACCTTGAAGGGTAAAGTAAAACTCTCCCCTCCCCCCACCCAATAATCACATCTTGCTTCTGCTCTGGAGGCCTGTGTGATGTTGTGCAACTCCTTTGGCATCTCTGAGCCTGGGGGCCAGGCTGGGTGTTTCCCCTGCCTTCCCCAGTACAGATCTGCATCCTTTGAGGCTGCACAGCGGTCCAAGAGGGGAAGGCACTGGGATGAGTGGCCGCTATGACCACAGTGGGAAACAGGAGTCAGAGAGATTCCAGGCCTCATTCCTCGTCTCTTAAACTACCATTAAAGTTAACAGTTACGGTTACTGCCCCAGTTAACAGTCACTGACCCAAGAAACTACCCCCTCCCTGCTTCTCTGGCCTGAAGTCACCTGCAGGACATCCCAGACTCCCTCACAACTATCCAGGGCAGGTTAGATCACCTCGGGGTAAGGATCCAGTACACCCACCTAGGCTGGTTTTCAGTAGGCTCTCTGCCAGACAGAAGGCAATTTCCTGGATAATGAGCAATCAGAACTCACTCTGGGCTTGGCCTCTTTAGCGCTTGGGCCTCACCCCGGAAAGGTCCTTTGGCCCTAGCAATCAGGGACTTCCTTGATTGCCCTGGAGATGTGAGCATCACCCAACTCTGCCCAGCTGCCCTGGAGGAAAAAGGAGAAGGCCTGGATCTAAGCCAAAACACTCCGACCTCAACCTTTCCTGGCTCTCTTTCTCTGTCATTGCTGCTTCTTTCTTCTCGCCTCTCTCTCCTGCCTCCCTCCCTGGGGTTACAAATAAGTTTTAGCAAGTAGGCAAATTTGCAAATACAGAATCTTCAAATAATGAGAATCAACTGTATGTTGTCCAAGGGCAGCCTGGAAGAGTCAAGGAAGACTTGCAAAGAGATGCTTCTTTGGCTGTTCTTGTAATACAGAGGTCCAGACAGGGGGCTTGTGACCGCAAACTAGGTCATGTGGTTTGACAAAGAACCGTTTCTTTCCTATTCATTCCTAGGCATTTCATTGCTCTCATAAATATGGTCTTCTCTTTCCTGTATCTTCTAACTCAGCACTGAACAACAGAACTCTCTGTAATGATGGATTTGTTCTATAACTACACCAACACAATAGCCACAAATCACATGTGGCCATTGAGAACTTGAAGTGTGACTAGTATGATTAAGAAACTGAATTTTAAATATTTTTTAAGATTTTTTTTTTGAGAGAGAGAGAGAGAGAGAGCACGAGCAAGGGGGTCAGGAGCAGAGAGAGAATCCCAGGACTGAGGGCTTGAACTCACAAACTGAAATCATGACCTGAGCCAAAGCCAGGAGTTAACCACTTAACTAACTGAGCTGCCCAGCTGCCTCAAGAAACTGAATTTTAAGTTTTACTTAACTTTAGCTATTTTTTTATTTGTTATTTATTTTTTTACGTTTTTTTTTTTAAGATTAATTTTGAGAAAGAGACAGAGAGAGAGAAGGGCAGAGAGAGATGGAGAGAAGTGGGAGACTCCTAAGCAGGCTCTGCACAGACAGTGCAGATGTGGGGCATGAATTCATGAACCCTAAGATAATGACCTGAGCCAAAGTTGGATGCTTAACTGACTGAGCCACCCAGGTGCTCCAGTTTTTATTTTTTTAAGTTTGTTTTATTTTAGTAATCTCTACACCCAGTGTGGGGCTTGAACTCATGACCCTGAGACCAAAAGTTGCAATCTCTTCTGACTGAGCCAGCCATTTGCCCCAATTTTAGCAATTTCAGATTTAAATTCAAAGAGCCTCATGGTTATCATGTTGAAAAATGCAGTTTTAACTGACTGTAGTTTGTATATATAAAAGGTATTAATTTGTGTATGTTAATTTCATACCCCATTTCCTTACAGAATGTTGTTCATGGTAGTTTTTCAGTTGGTTCAATTGGATTCTCTCAGAATACAAACATGTCATTGACAAAGATAATTTTACCTATTGTTTTCCAATTTTTATTTATTTTTCTTATCTAATTGCATTAGCTAATGCCTCCAATTAAAGGTTATATAGAAATATTGGTGATAGTGTGTTTTTTTGTTCCCGGCTTAATGGTCTCTTCTTTTTTATATAAGTGATATAAACAGGTGACAAATGAATTGTTCTGTCCCCCTAGCTTGCTCCTCTGGTGCTCCCTGAGCTACTGAGTTGAGGTACCACTGTTTCCCAAGTTAGAAATCTAGGCATCACCTTCATTTCTTTCTCCCTCTCTTCTCCCTGCTCTTTTCCTCCCCTCCCCCCTCCCTCTCTCTATTATCCGGGTCAATCAGCTGCCAAATCTGTCTTCTTTCCATTTCCATTGCCACCACCCATCTGGTACTCTTCATTGCCTAGAAACATTATCAGAGTACTCGCTACATTAGTCACCGTGTTGCCACTTTTTTTTTTTAATGTTTATTTATTTTCTATAGAGAACACACTAGTGAGAGAGGGGCACAGAGAGAGGGAGAGAGTCCTGAGCAGGCTCCCCATTATCAGCACATAGCCTGATGCGGGGCTCAATCCCAAGAACTGTGAGATCTTGACCTGAGCCCAAACCAGGATTTGGGCATTTAACTGACTGAGCCACCCACCACCCTCTCTCCACTTTCACTTCTGCCATCCTTTCTCCACAAAGCGGACGGCATGGTCTTTCTAAAGTCTTGATCGATCTTGTGGTACCCCTTCTTACAACTTGTCCATGTCTTCTCTCTTCTCTTAAGGTAAAGATCAAAATGTTTTACATGGCCCACAAAGCCTTGAACCATTTGCTTCTGCCTTTAAAAAAAAAAAAAAAAAGAAATCAGGGGCGCCTGGGTGGCTTAGTCGGTTAAGCATCCGACTTTCACTTAGGTCATGATCTCGCGGTTTGTGGGTTCGAGCCCCGTGTCGGGCTCTGTGCTGATGGCCAGCACAGAGCCTGGATCCTGTTTCAGAGTCTGTGTCTCCCTCCCTCTCTGACCCTCCCCTGTTCACGCTGTGTCTCTCTCTCTCCTAGAAATAAAAACATTAAAAAAAAAAGAAAAAGAAAAAAAGAAATCACTTTTCTGTTTAAATCCCTCCAATAGTTTTTCGGCTGTTTGCAAAATAAAATTTGAACTCTTACTATAGGCCACAAGGCCCTGGATGGTTTAGTTCCTGTAGACCTCTCCAAACTCACCTCATACCACCTGCCCTCTCATTCACTACACTTTGGCTGCACTGTTTCCTTTGAGTACCTCAAATATACTGAGCTCTTTCCTACCTCAGAGTCTTTGCATTAGTCAATTCCTTTACCTACAATCCTTTCCCCCAAGCTTTTTGAATGTCTGCTAATTCTCCTCCTTTGTGATTCAAGTCAAAAGGCATTTTCTCAGAACATTCTTTCCTGAGCACTCAACTTAAAATAGTCTCCACACCAATTCCCTCTATGACATCACCCCTGTTTCTTTCATGGTGCTTCTTATAATCCAAAATTATCTTATTTATATGCCCATTTGTCACTGGACCCCACTGAGCATGTAAGCTCAAGTTTATTTACCACTCTATCCTCAGAGCCAGTGTATGACACATAGTAGGCCCGATAGAAATATTTATGTTCCATAAATCGATAGCCAATGTCATAGTCAGTGACAGATCTTGGAATTCCTTCTTTGCAGGGTTGAAAGGTGTTGCCCCTTTCTTCCAGCAGGTGGAGCCAAAGCCACACCTGTTTCTTAGCAGGAGTAGGGGTGGGATGGGTGATTGGCATAGCTGAGGGCAGCAGGGAAGAGTCAAGAGACAGGCAGGGTTTTCTGTAGTAATGCTGGATCCAGGCAGAGAGGAACTCAAGAATGCACTTCTCCCAAAGGATGGGTGGATATGAGCTGTCCAGGAGTCACATGGAGTTGCCAATGACCCAAGGAGTTTCTGGGATCCCCGCGATGCTTTCCTACTCACTCCCCCACTCCCCATATCATCTTCCAAGAAATCAGCAGGGGGTCTTTGAGGAGAACAATTTTCTGTGAGCACGAAACTAAAGAGGGGGTTTTCAATTCCCAATTCCCGTTGTACAGCTGGGGGAAAAGGAGGCCAAGAGAGAGGCATCGTGGTGGGTTGGTGCCAGTTGGATGTGGCTCACAATACTTTGTTAGAGCTCTTGTTGAAAAACTCAGCCGCAAAAGCCCCACCCTACCCCACCTCACCCCACCCCACCCCACCGTGCCCAGCCCTGGGCTCGATATGGGAGACTAAAACGGGAAGGGGCATGGATTCTCAAGAGCTGCCCCAAGGAACGGAGGTGCAGGAACAGCTTTAGAGAGGCATTCTGGAGCCAAGGTGCATTGGACCAGTGTCTATCAGATGGACCAGGGGCCAGAGTATGTCCCAGGGCTGGGCAGGAGGCCTGTGGGACTGGGGAAATCAGCAGGGGCCTCTGACTTCCTCCTGAAGGCAATGGGGACTCACAGAAGGGTTTCTAAATAGGATGGCCACTGTGGTTATCTTGGATAGTTTGCAGAAGGAATGGGAGATTAAAGCAAAGACAGAGACCAGTGAGGCCACTGGTATAATCCTCCCGGTGAGAGACCAGAAGTAATTGAAGGGATGGGAAAGAAGCAAGCTTGAGTGGTTTAGGAAGTTTAAAATAATTTTTATTTTTTTTAAGATGGGATTTGGTGGGTGTTGGAGTACAGAGAGAGGGGAGGTAGGAGTGAGTTTCCGCAAACATTATCTGAGTCCCTGAGCACTCCACCTACAGAGGCCAGCCCAGAGCCCAGGGCCCCTGGCCTGCCCAGGCAGCCTGACCCTGAGATGGCAGCTGTAAAGGCACCAGGACCCGACTTGGAGGTGACAAGACTCTTGGTTCACATGACGGCCTGAAGTAGTGGGTGAGAGCACTGGCCTCATAGCCAGACAGACTGGATTCAAACATCAGCGCCTCTGTCTGATGACCTCGGACAAGTTACTGTTCTGTGCCTCAGTTTCCTTATCTGTAAACTGGGGATAATAATGTACTGGGAATACATAGGGAAATTATGCATCTGATTGTGCCTGTTAGTAACACTTGATAAATTTATGAAAGTGGCTTGGCCGAACTTCAGAGCAAAAATAGAGCCTCCCTTGCTCCCCCCGAAAATGGAGCCCTATACCCAAAGTAAAAACCAAGCCTAAAGAGGGTATACACTTCTCTTCTCTGACCTGCGTTTATCCAGCTATAAAATAGAGAAGTTGGACTGGTACCCCTGATCCTGCCAGGCTGGCCTAAGTGTATGAGCCCCAGTGAGGTCCTGGGGGGGTGGGGGGGAGGAACAAGCTCCTACCAGCTCTTGAGAGCCGATTATTAAATTTTCAGCAATCTATGTTAGTACATCCATTTGGTAACTTGAAATTGGCTACCTCAGGAGCATTTACACCATGGAAATAGACAAGTGCTATAAACTAGGTCTTCCCCAGCAGCCTCCTCCCCACCAGAGGTGGTTTCTCACCAGCACACCTGTGGGGCGAACCCTTCCCACAAACCCAGCCAGGTACAGTCTCACCTTCCAACACCATCATTAGCAGCTACGGGGAAAGAATCACAGGTCTCTGGGACCCCACACGGCCCCAAGCACGTAGAATATGTACCAGCTCCACATGCTCAGGCACGCCTAGGGCAGGAGGCACAGGGCACAAGCCCAGGCAGAACAGCCTATCTGTCTGACAGCAGGTCGCTCTCAGACACAGGGGAGCGGAGGGTGGCGGTTAAGGTCCTGGAGTCTCACACACCTGCGAGGATATCCCGGTGCGGTAACTCTTGGCCATGGGACCTTAGCCAAGTCCCTCTCTAAACTGGAGCTCAGTTTTCTTATCTTTAAAGTGGAACAGTCCTGACATAGGCAAGACAGCTTCAAGGATTAAACGCGAACAGCAAAAAAGGGAATGCAAAGCCTCCACGCCATGCCTGGTACAGACGGGTGCTCAGTAAATGTCAGCCAGTGCTGTTATCACACCTCACACTCTCTTCCCCGCCGGGTCACCTGCAGTGTAGTGTTCCCTCTCACTATCTGAGCCTTGGCACAGAAGGGGGTCAGTGAGTGGCTGAGGGCAAAGACAGAAACAGGAACGTCTGGTTTCCAGCTTTTATGAAAATTAATAACATTAATAGCTCACAGACATATACATACACACACATTGCTATGTACATGGTCATTAAGTTATTAATTAGTCTCCGTATAAAACGTTTCCACATTAGTGTTCCGGGCTAGGCCCGATCAGTCCTTGGCATATTCACAGTAGCAGCCCCAGGGCTTGGCCCCACAGGCAGGCAGATGGGAGGCAGGTGGCCGTAGGAACAGCACCCTCCCCCCACAACGGTAGGCACAGGAGCTATCCTGGACCACTTACTCTCGAGTCTTTGGCTCCCTTCCTGGCACCTGGAGACCAGCTATTCGGGGATCAGGCAAGTAGGCCCCGATTCCTCCTGTGGTCCGGAACCCAGGCGCTGTGGGTGGAGGCTTCAGGCAACACAGCAGGCCCTAGAGGATCCTGGCCAGCTCTGTGGAGTCTGTATCAGAGCAGCCGGAGCTGCTGGCCTCTTCCCTGCAAGAGCCAAAGGAGATGGGTTGGAGGACGCACCCTTACCCCTCCCCTGTTCCCAGCTGCCTTGTTCCGCACAGGACGTTGGTCCTACAGTCTTAGCCAGCTGTCAGGTATTTTTGCACAGCTCACAACCAGTGCAACTGTACAGGTGAGTCTAAACCACAGGAAGTAGACAGTTTGCTCACTCCCTCTCTCAACCCAGAAACTGCCCACAGGGCACCACAAGCCCTGGGACTACGCTTTGACTTGGGCTTGCTGATGGGCTGGCGTGATTCACTTGACCCTGTCTTCTGGGCTCCCGAAAGGCAGGCTCAGGCCACACCTGAGATTCTGCACGCCAAGAGAGCTGTGAAGAACACAGGTTCTGGAGTGAGAATGTCAGGGTTCAAACCCCAGCCTTATCAGCTGGGCCAGTTACTGTTCCTGGTTAAGCCTCCGTTTCTTTGTGTACGGAGTGGGAATTGTAGGAATCTCCCGACACGTGGGGTTGTTGAAGGACTGTGGGAGATCATGAATGCATATTCCCTAAAATGCAAACTCCACGAACACAGGGATTCCGTTTGTTTCCTTCACCAGAGCAATGCCTGGCACATAGTAGGCTTCCAATAAGTATCTGTTGAATGAATAAATGCACAGCCCCTGGCATGCAACTCAGCATTAGAGATGTCAGCTGACATTAACTATCAGAAGTGAGAAGGGGCAACAGAGGAGGAGTCGTCAAGGGGAGATGTGCAGCAGGTAAGTCATGGGTTGGCCACAGGAGGCACCAGCCAAGGGGTTAGATTGGGTGATGCCCCCTCCTCCGCCCCCCTGCTCTCACCTCAGAGCCTGCAAGGCCTTCTTGTTCTCCCGCCGCTTCTCCTCATCAATGGGGTACAGCTTGAAGAGCAGCAAGCCTAGCAGGATGAGGACGATGGGAGCTATGGTCACCAGCATCTTCAGTGTGAACTGGACACGTGCCGGCTGCGAGCAGCCACGGGTCTGGTACCCAGCAAAGCTGTGGGACCCAGTGGTCAGAGGGAGTGGTGAGGGCAGGGCACCAGGGGCCCAGCCCTGCCCAGCCCTGCTCCAAGACCCCACCTCACTCACTCAAGACTGAGGGTGGAGATGCCCAGTGAGACTCCGGAGGCAAACTTGGTGAAGAAGACATAGAAGGAGAAGAAGATGGGCTCGGTTCCATGAGACTGGGGCTGCTTCAAGTGGAAGTCATCAATGACATCAGGCAGCATGGACCTGCAGAGTGGTGGCAGCCGTGAAGACCCAGCCACCCAGCACTCCAGGGCCCCCGCTAGCCCATGTGGTACCTCTCTGTCATTAAGAAGAGGTGACCCTCTGGGACTTTGTAGGCCCAGGGCACACAGCTCCGCGAAGTCATGGCAACTGCATGGATGTTGCCCCAGTCTAGGTGTGCGGCTTGGCAAATAGAGTGCAAACCAGATTTAAGCCCCCCATCTCCCATCCTGGTTAGGTGTTTTTGCACAGTTCCCAACCAGTGCAACTGTACAGGGAAGACCTGTCCCACCCCCAACCTGAACCCACAGAATGGTCTGTGGGAGAAGTCCCTGCAGAATTCTCCCCAAGGAGCTTCAGAATGGGGGCTAGGGGGCTGGAGAACATAGCCAGGTGGCCCTATATACACTCACCAGGGTAGTAAGAAGGCCGCTGCTACGCTGATACCGGCTGCCACAGCTACCACATATGTGATAATCAGGTTACTCTTCATGAAGGCCACCAAGATGAGAAATGGCACCGCTGACTAGAAGGGGTGGGTACAGGAAGATGGGTCAGCCTGGAGACTCCCGCCGGCAACCTCTAACCCAGTCCAGGCCCTACCCCTTCAGCCCCACTCACTGAGATCCCAATGTAAACTGCTGTCTTCTTGCCAAATCGGGTTAGGAACCACTGCCAGATGGGAATGGTGAATGTGGCCGAGAGCTGTGGATGCACGGTGGGGGGTGAGGGAAGTGGGTGAGCCATGAACCCTGGCTGCCCTTCCCAGGACCTCAGAGATACTCCTAGCCTTGCCGGAGATGACACCATCTGGGCAGCGAGGAAGCTGACAGGCACCTTTGATGGCTCTCCAGGGGAGCCGAGGGCTAGTCCCAAACTTATTGCCTGCCTTCTCTGACCTCAGCTAAGCACATCTTCTCAAAGTGCTTGGCTCCTGCTATGTTCTCTACCGGAATATCTTGCCCCACATCTTCCCCAGTCCTATTTAAGCAATTCCAGGTCAGATCGGACTGACGATTCTGAGACTCCTCGCTCAGCTCTCCTAACCTTAGCCAATCTGGGAGACATCCTCTGACTAGCCACAGAGCCATCTAGAAGGCCAGGCTGCCTGCCCACCCTCGGGGCCCCACACACACCATGATGGCCAGGAGCAGGTTCTGGAATTCGTTTCGGAAGCCCAAGGTGTAGGTGCAAAACAAGGCGAAGTTCCCCTCCACCAGCTGGGGGATAGGCAGGGTACGGGAAAAGAAACGCGAGGAAAGATGTGATGTCAAGGCCCAGGCTTCCCCACGTTCCAGGGACCTCTGCTCACCTCACACCCCATCCCATCTGTCCCTCAGGCTTCATCACATCCTGAGTCCTTGTTTTATCCCATCCCTATTGCACTCCCCTCTACCTCCAACCCCCGCAAACCTCCCCCCACCGCCCGCTCTCAGGCTGAGCATGTCAGGCCCCCCACTCACCATGAAAGCCAGGGAGGTGAAGAGGAAGCCAGCAATAAGTTTGACGTAGGGGCCATGGCTCATGACCAGCCGGAGGCCCCGAAAAAAGGACATCGGCTCAGCCTGCTGAGTCTCATAGGGTTCTGGGGGCCAGAGGGGACAGTGAGGAAGGAGCAGAGACCCCACCCAAAGCCTGAGGCCCAGGCAGAGGGACAAAGCCCAGGGAATCCCTCACCTCTCTGCTCCCGCACTCCCAGGGTCAGGATGACAGCACAGATGACATAGATGGAGGCGATAACGCCTGCCGCCAGCAGGTACGCATTTTGCTGCAAAGGGGATAAAGGCAACAGGGACTATCAGCATGATGTCATGCCAACTCTCAGCAGCTCCACTCAATGGGCCAGTCCCTTCTCTGGGACCTGTCTCCACTGGTGAAATGGGAGAATTATCCGGGGCTGGCTGCCGCTTCCCCATGGCTGGGCAAAATCCAGAGGAGCACAGAGAACAGAAGGTTAAGAAGCCAGACTATGGAGTATGAGAGCTCACAATTCAAATCTCCCCAAATCTAGTTTCTGTAAATCACTAGTTCTGTGACCCTGGCCAAATTATTTAGAATGATGAGAAGAGGGGGCATATTAACAGTTTATAGATCAAGTGCCCGATGTTTACTAGGCTGAGGATGACTGCAAACCACCCCATCGTGCCGCCTCATCTCCCCACATCCCTGCACAGCCAAGGGCCTCACCGTTTTTTTGAGTGAGGTGGCGCTCTGTGTGTGATTGGTACCTTCCGAAGCCAGTGCAGAACCATTGGAGTCCTGGAGGCAAGGCGTATCCGCTTGGCCCACGATTTGCCCCTGGATCGCTGTGCCCAGCACTGTGCCCAGCACCTCCACAGTCATTCCTGAATGGTAAAAAGGTCCTCTGGAGGGGCCCTGTGGCTTGTAGGCCCCCAGGGAAGAAGGTCAGGTGGACAGATGCCCAGTTCTAGCCCCAGGTGATGGTGGCCGCTCCAGGAGGGTAGATACGGGGCGGTGAGGCAGGTGGCACCCTGGCCTAACTATATGGCCTTGCTTTGTCTGCCCTCTGGCTGATTAGTCCCTGCACCTCTCTCTGTTCTCACCAAAGCAATAAAAGGATCAAGTTCTTTTTGAGATGGTTTTACGCCCACTCCCGTCAAGGGAAGAAATGTGGCAGGAGGGTCAGGAACAATAGACCCACGGCCCCCAGTGGATGGATCAGTGGGCCAGAGAGAGACTTACGATACGCCGTGGCAGAATCCCGCTCACTCTGCTCTGTGCTGATGAACATCGTGAGAGCTGAGTAGGGAACGTGGAAACACTGGTATGGAAGAGAGGCCCTTGACCAGTCAGACGATGGACAGGCAGATGTGACTTTGGGCACCAACCCTGGAGGCCCCAGGGACTGCCCGCACTCCTCCCCCCAGACACCCCGGGGAGGTGCCCACACTCACCGTGACCAGTGTCTCAAACAGGCAATAGAAAAGCAGGTACCACAGGGCCTGGCCCCGTGGGAAGTCGGGCACGAACCAGATGAGGAAGTAAGCAATGATGGCCAGGGGTGTGGAGAAGATGATCCTAAGGAAGGGGAGGGTCTGAGTCGGGGCTGGATGCCAAAACCACGGGATCTGGGCCCCAGCCTGGACGGCTCTGTAGTCCCACGGGGTGCCTGCCGGGAAGGAAATTCCTCCCCCTGAATCTATCCACCCTAGGGTCTCTGGGAAGAGGCTAATGGCCAAGCCTGGAAGGGCCGATTTCGACAGGACCCCCGGACTGAAATCCTGAGCATGGGGCAGGTCAGCCCCTGCATCTTGCCTACCTCTCCCCAGTGGAGAGGGCCCCAGAGGCAGGGACTTCCTACGGGCCGTTGGGCCGGGGGGGGAGGGGGGCACTGAGAATGGCAGCTAAGCCTCGGGTAGGAGAGCAGGGAGGAGCAGGCCCAGGACCGGTATTTTTACATGTGTGCGCACAGACACACACAGTCAGCACACATACACATACCGTTGTCACACACACAGGGGTGGGGGAGGCCAACTCCGAGCGAAGGACTAGGCCTAGTGAAATAACCATAATGGAGGGTAACTGTCTGCCTTCCCACTTGTGCATTCTACACCATCGCAAAAGTGGGTAGACCTCAGGATGGACTGACTGCCTGCCCATCATCGGTATAGAAAGGCAGCAGAGAACAGTGGCTAAAGAAACATCTTTGGAGCCATCCTTCAGGAATCCAATTCTGGCTCTACCAGTAACTATAAATAACTTGCAAGTTATTTAACTTCTCTGAGGCTCATTTTCTTGTCTGTAAAATGACACTAGTAACAGCACCTCCCTTACATTCAACATTTACTCAAAAAATATTCAAGTGCCAGCTATGTGCTAAGCACTGTTCTTATTACTCAAGATGTATCAGTGAATGAAACAGACAAACGTTACTGCCCTGGTGGGCCTTATGTTCTACTTGGCAAATGAAAAATAAGCGTCATTGAAAAGTTATATATATTTTTCAGCCTTAAAAAGGAACGAAATTCTGACACAGGCTACAACACAGACGAACCTTGAGATGTTATGCTAAATGAAATGAGCCAGATGCAGAAGGACAAATATTGCAGGGCCCTGCTCTCCAAGACACCTACCTAGAGTAGCCTAATTCAGGGACAGGAAGTCGAATGGCGGTTGCCAGGCGCTATGGGGAGGGAGGCGCGGGAGTTATTTTTTCACCGGGACAGAGTTTCAGTTTGGGAAGATGCAAAAGTTCTGGAGATGGACGGTGGTGATGGCTGGACAGCAAGGAGAATGTACTTGAGGATACTAAAGCGTACACTTAAAAATGGTTAAGATGGCAAAAGTTGATGTTCTGTACGTTTTCCCACAATTTTCTAAAGGTTATATGTTAGATGACTGAGCGCCACAGAGAGAAGCAAGCCATCCAGAAGGGATACAGTTGACAAGACTAGGCAGGGTAGCCCTCACAGAGATGCGGACGTCTATGCCAAGACTCGGCTGGGAGGAGGGAGGTGGCCTGGGGCAGTCGTCGAGGCAAATGCGTGTCGGGCAAGAACAGTCGGCGCAGAGGTGCCCAGGCGGGCTGAAGAGGAGCAAGGCGGCCACTGGGGCTGGAGTGGAGTGCGCACGGGAGATGGGATTAGGAGATGGTGTGGATGACACGGAGTACCGGGTCACGCAAGGCCTTGCGGGCCACTGTGAGGACTTTGTGAAATAGAACCAGAGTTGAAGTCGTTTTGAGACTTTAATAAGTTAATATTAAAATGTGGAACAGTGCTGGGGACAGAGGAAGCGCCTGCTGTGACTACCACACCGGGAAAGCCCAGCAGGAGAATACAGGTCCACAGCCAGGGAAGCAGACCTCGGGCCCAGCCCCGCTGCATCCCAGCCTGCCCTTGTGACCCTGTGGATACACTGCCTCTCGGCAGGTGGCCTTGGAAACTGCAGGGAAAGTGTCTGTCAAAGTCTTCTTGGTCTGAGAGGTGGATTTAAGTGCCAGCTGAGGGGCTGCTCTGAGGCCTGAGGAGATAGTGGGCCACACGGCTGATGAGCCCTGAAAGGCCCAGTCTCTTCCCACAGTAAAAAAAGGTGCTGGGTCCCAGGCCTGAGGGACCTAGGTCCTAACTGTGGTCCGGACCAGGGGAGGTCCCACAGCCTACACGAAAGCCCCCCAGCCCACCAGCGATCCAGTGTGTGCTCAGACACAGTGGGGGAGGTGCCATGCAAGAAGTATCTCCTGGAGTTACACCCAGGCAGGTGAGGACATGTACATGTACACACACACACACACACACACACACACACACACACACACACACACACTGTGCTAAGTCAGAAACCTGCCTGAAGGGCCCTCAGCAACTTTACCAAGCTGGCTGCCACACCTGCCCAGCTCCAGGCCCTCAGATCCCACAGGCAGGGCCTCCTCTCCTCTCCCTCGCTGCCCTCCCTCCTCCCTCCCGTATCCACGTGTCTCCGCAGAGAACAAGGGCTCCTTCCGTCAGCCTTCGTCAAACACTCCTTCCTCTCCTTTCGCTGAGAAACCGAATGTGACTGGAAGTAACCCAGCTGCTGCCGCCACCGCAAAGGGCTGTCCAGGGTAGCCGCCTCCCATTGGCTGTGCCTCATGAGGAGATGTGGCAGCGGAGCCCCACCTCCCACAGGCTGCCAGGGCCTCGGGTCTGGGGCCCAGCCTTGTGGGCTGGCTCCTACCTGGGCGGCCTGTCCAGGTAAGGCAGGTTGTCCTGCCTTCCAGCCACCCCCACCCCACCACCATCTCCCTCCCATCCCCCTCCACGAATCCTCCCTCCCTCCCCACTCACCCTGCCCTGAAGCCTGGATCAAAGGCCCCAATCTGGGCCTTAGCCAGGGGCTGGTGCGTTTGTGGTGGGAGGGGGGCCTCGTGGGAAAGGAAGTTGTGGGGGTGGGGTGAGAGCTGTGGGAAGAGCTTTGAAGGCCGGAGACCAGGTATGGGCACCCCTGGGGCAGGAAGGCGCCCACTTGAGCCTGGATGGGCTGGAGATGAAAGGGGTATGTCCACCTCCCTCCCCCCACCAAGCAGGATGTCCTGGAGAGAACTAGAGCTCCAGCCTGGCAGCTGGTCCAGCGTCTCCCTTTGCTGTCTGATCTGTGGTACTACCTCCCCCCACTTCGCTGTATAGCCTGAGGCTAAGTAGTGTAGGCTTTGTATCAAGGGAAAAGGTAGTTTACATCATCCAAGGGGCCAGAGGTTACGGGTCTGCTAATCCCATTCTTGGTATTACTCTCCAAACCCTTGACTGCCAGGAGCTACTCTGAAAGGGTGCCAAATTATATATTACTTAATATGCCCAAGCACTATTCTAAGTACTTTACACATTAAAAAAATTTGTAATCCTCGCCATAAACCCAAAAGATAGGCATAATTATTATCGCCATTTTGCAGATGAAGAAACTTGAGGCTCAGGGATGTTAAGCGATTTGCCCAAGGTTGCACAGCTGTGAGTGCTGAAACCGAGGCAGGCTGGCTTCAGAGTGTAACCTTTCAACCATCATGCAGCACTATCTCTGCCACTATGGGAAATGACTGAGGGGAAGAAGTTAGAATTCCAACTTCGCCGGAGGGACTGGACCTCGGGGAACAATGGGGCCTGAGGTAGGGGAAGCTGCTCAGTCTGACAGTTTAGCCAGCCTGGGGACAAACTGGCTGGGCATCCCATTGCCCATTGCCCAGGGCAGCTGGGGCCTCGGCTGGGTTTCAACATTCGGGTTTTTGCGTCATTTCTTCTCCTCACCCCCCCAGCCTGTGACAAGCCAGATGGAAGTTTCAAGAGTTAGTGGACAGGCCTGAAGCCCTGTCTTCTACCACCTCAAAGGAGCTTCTTCTACTCACCAGGGCATGAGGCGGCCGAGGCGGGTCCAGGAAGATTTGCTAATGCAGAAGCCCACCAGGGGGTCTGTGAAGGCATCCCAAGCTCGGCCTACAAACAGGATGATGGAGGCAGAGAACGGGTCCACCTAGGATGGGGAACAGGTGAAAGGTGACCCCTTTATCCTTCTACTCATCTCAACCCTCAATGGTAGGCAAAAGCTGGGGCTCCCTCCCCACCTCAGCCAGGCCCTTGGGACCCTGGGCTGCTCTCACTCAGGCCTTCATCATCTCCTCTTGCCTTGTTCAAAATGATAACAGTTCCCTGATAGCAGTCAGTGCAGGGTGTGCCTTAGAAATTTTCCCAGATCTGCTCCCTTACGTACTCCCTTCCACTGCCCTTGAAAACACTCCCGTCGACTAGAATAAATACTGAATCACTGAACTCCAGCCACCTAATACCAGAATGAGCCTTTGCTGGGTGACCACATGGGCCTCAATTTCCCCATCTGTATAATGGGAATTATGATCCCTATCTTCCAGGACTGGAGTTTAAGATCCCTGTCTTACAGGTCAAGTTCTATCTTGGATGTGGAAAAGGAATCTTTAGATGCTTTTAAAAAGTGGCCTGTCACTATTCACTGAAGCTGTCCCCCTCCCCGCAAACCTTTTAGGCCTAAATAGACAGTTTCTCTGGACTCTTCCTTATATCTGTCAAGGCTCTACTAGGTTGCTTTTGCTCCAGGAAATAGGGAAACGGGTAGCCTCTATCACACTGTAGTTTCCCCAAACTGACTCTCCCTAACCTCACACTCATGAGGACAATTCTACACTTTGATTGCAGGTTCCTCGTATTTGCACCCCACTCAGGACCCAGCCCATGGGAAAACTAGCTGCTTGAATGAAGTTATTTGTCCTTTCTGGGGCTCAGTGTTCCCCACCTAGATATGGATACAAAGAAGATGTTTGCCTGCAGTGGGTGAGCCCTGAGAGCCATGGCTCTGAGCCTCCCACTCTCCCATCCAGACAAGGTGAATTCTCAGGATGCCAGGCTGCTGGCCATAGCTTCCCAGAACAGAGAAGAACCCTGCTTCACCCTAAGAACTTCTCTCAGTCAAAGACCCCATGCACAGGGTGCCTTAACGTAGCCCAGCACTGGGGGGCCTCTCTGCCCACAGACATGCCTCAGCCTTTCAGGTGAAGGTGGTAAACGTCTTGTCTACAAGCCTGGCAACATCTACCAGCCCCTGAGCGGGGCCAGCTGACTCTTGTCCAGCTGGGGACATGGTGTGCCAGGCTCTTCTAAGAACAGGGTCAGCAACAGGCTCC
Source organism: Hyaena hyaena (assembly GCF_003009895.1). Taxonomy (NCBI): domain Eukaryota; kingdom Metazoa; phylum Chordata; class Mammalia; order Carnivora; family Hyaenidae; genus Hyaena; species Hyaena hyaena. Next base: position 141,275 of record NW_024081183.1, on the reverse strand, counting down.
ATTCTTCTTCACACCACCATCTACCCCTCCAGGCTCTATTACTCTTGCCAGGCAAGTCGAAGTGGCCTGACCTTGCTAAGTAAGACTCCTAAGGCAGATAGACTCCGCTGCTGGATACGTTCCAAAACAAGCCTTCTAATTTCTTATCTACTGCTGACTCTGAGAGGCAGCAAAGTAGGGATTCCTGGTCCCATTTCACAGATGGGAAGAACTGAACCAATCTACCCTCCTGCCTCAGGATGCTAGAGGAGCCCTAGCAGCCTCAGCCCACTTACCTGAGCCACATCCAACAGGTAGATCTGCAGGAAGAACCCCAGGGCACAGCCCGTCACCTGGTAAGGGGCTCCCCCCACCGCATAGCAAAGCTTGTTGCAAATGGACAACTGTTGTTTCTTCTTTGGCTCCTTCTGGGAAGAAGAGGAAAGGATGAAAAGAGACCCAAGTTCCTGGCCTCCATCCTAGAAGGTTCCAGAGGAAGGACCATCTTTCTGGCCCACTCTGCCAGGAGGAACAAGTCTGCCTTGCCCTGTTCCCACCCAGGGAGATCTCGCTTCCTACAAGAAAAGAAAGGTATTGTCTATCTTAGGAAGCTGGAAAGGGGGAATCCATACCGAGGAAGTTGCCCCTAAACCACCCTACCCCCAGATTCTGAGTTAATTTAGCAGCCCACGGTCCCTAAAAACAAAAAAAAACAAAAAACAAAAAAAAACTTCGCGTAGGGCCTCAACCATGCTCCGTTCAAGTTGGAGAGGGAGCATGCTCCAGCAGCCGACCTGTGGACTTGTCCCCACCAGGCACCACCAACCGCCACAACCTGAAAATCCTCTGGCTGCCAAGAGCCGCCTAAGCCCAGCCCCTGCTCCCGCCTAAGTTCAGAGGCCAGGACCCACCTGCGCCTGGGTGAGGGGCCCAGCCCAGCTGGCTGCGGGCACAGCTGTTCCTTCCATCTGTCCCAGAGCGACCCTGGCCCCTGTAGTCAGCCAGAGCTTCAGGCAGACCTGGGAGCTGTCCTACCCTCTGTCTTGCCCTTCGCCATCCCCAGCTCCTAGGGAACCTTGGAGAAGGCCTCTAGGCACAGGGCTGGGCCCTATCTGGGTGGGGCACTACTAGAGAGATTAAGTTTGCCCAGGAAAGTGAAGATTACTCATAGGTAGTAGAGCATAACTGCTCATTTCCCTCCACCCCACCCCCCACTCTGCTTGTTGCAAGGATCAGTTAATAAAACTAAAGGAAAAACAGTCACCTCCCAGGCAGATATCTATTGCCTGGGATCTCACCCCCCCCCACACCCCCCACCAGCCGCCTGATTCAAAGGGGTCCTTCACTAGGTCCAGAGAGCTGGGGACAGGGTCGAAGGTCAAGTCACGCAAAGCAAGGCGCGCTCGGCGCTCATCAACACCCACACTCACACAACGGCGGAGGCCTCGGAAGTGCTGCTCTTTTAAGAGGAGGGAGCCCTTGTTCTTATGAATGAACTTGAGCGGCCCTCACCGCAGGGTTGAGGCGCCAGCGCGGGCATGTGGGGGTGGAGAGTTGGGGCTGAGAGCTGGGGAATTAAGGGGGGTTTCCCGGATTTCTGGGGTCTCTGGCTTCCAGGGCGGCAAACCTAAGCCGCTCGTCACAGAAGAACAGAAACCGGCTGAACACAGCCAGGCACCACGTAAAGCTGCCGGCGCGGCCGCTCGGCAGAGAGGCGGGGTGGGGATGAGCAAAAGGGGGCGCCGGTGCCTCCAAACCCTCTCCATCACCCCCCGTCCCCAAGGCCGGTACCCCCGGGGCCCTCCCCTGCCGCTGGGCCCGCCTGTCCCCGGCTAGTCCCAGGCGTCCAGAACCAAGCCTCTTCCTCGACGTCCCCATCTCAGCTTGCCCTCAACCCCCCAGCCCTCCGCCCGGGGGGGAAGGGGTCTCACCTTCACCTGGGCGGGCCGTTCAGCGCCTTGGAGGATGCTGGTGGGCAGCAGCCCCGCCGCGGAACCGCTCTCGGAGCCCTCTCCCTTGGCCATGACCCGCGGGCCACGCCGCCTGGGACCGGGAAGCCGGGATGCTCCTCTGCTCCGCGGGGCTCCTCTCTGCCCGGGGTCCCGCCGTGGCCGCCGCCGCCGCCGCCGCCTCCACGGTCGCCTCTCGCTCGTAAACCCGGCGGGCGGGCTAGGCGCACACTCCCCTGCACGCCCCCTCGCGCCTCTTAAAGGCTTGGCCCTGCCCACTCGGATCCAATCGCCGAGCCCGCTGCCCTGCCTGCAGCCAATCTTCTCCCCCGCGGCCGGTCCTCCCGCCTGCCTGAGCCTCCCAGCCTCTCTGCCACTGAGCCACGTTCTCTAAAGCCGGCATCCGGCTGCGCGTGCTCCTCGCAAACCCCGGAGAAGACCGGGAGACCCACCTGACACGCACGAGGAAACTGAAGCCTAAGGCTGGAAGGGACCTGCCCGAGATGCCCCAGAGTGAGTTCCCCCTGAGTCGGGCCCACAGCCCGTGACTTCTGACCCCCACGGCTAGAAACGGTAGGGGCTGGGAAGCCCACTGCGCCCCGCCCCTCTTTAAAATCGCGAGTCAGGTCGAGTCTCCCTGTCCTCCAAACCTGGATGATGTAGCGCTGGCACCCTCCAGTATCGGTGTCCCTCTTTCATCTCCCAAAACCCACCATTCCCTCTTCCCAACACTGGCTCCTCTGGGACCCCGGGCAGTGGGGGACAAAGATGACGTATGGCAGTCGCTGCCCCTGCTGGCAGGGAGCGCCCAAGTTGTGCAGAGGGGAACAAGACCATAGCCACTAGCACACTATGATAGTAACTGTGGCCTTTTATGGAGAGCTTCTTCCGTGCTTAAAATGATTTCATCCAGTCCTCAGGCAACGACATGAGCACGTACTATCATCCCCACTTTATAGTGAGGAAATGGAAACTCAGAGAAGTGAAACAGCTGGTATGTGGCAAAGCCAGGCCTGGCAGGTTTTGTCCCTTTCCAGAGTCTTCTCTCTTAACAGCCCTGCTCTGTCTCTCTCAGCAGAAATTAACAGAACGCTGAACAGGGTATATATGTTTCTCCAACAAAAAGCCCTGGGAGATGTTTTAAAACTGCAGTGGCACTCTGGGTTGACGACAGTCAAGGAAGGATTTGAAAAAGACAGCACTGTATAATCTGGTCCTTGAAAGAAGATGTCTTCAGGAGGACATTCGTCTGGAACAGACGCCAGACTCAGATCCAGAAAACATGCTTTTCTACCACCTCTGGGTCCCTTATGCCAGCATCACCCCCAGGCCCCCTGGACACTCAAGAGGCCAGGTGGGGGCCCGTTTGCTCTAATTAGTGAAGGGGATGCTGGGATCTCAAAGGCCACTTACTCCTGTGCCTGCGATTGCTCAGCCTCCAGCTCCTGTTTTCTTTCTTAGGATCTCTGATTGCAGGGAGGAGAGATGAGGTCTGGCTACCCAGGATGGCCCCACACCAAGCTTCCTCCTGTGCCCCAGCAGCTCCTGTCTTGGCACACAGCTCTCGGTCCCTGCTGAGCAGAGAGAGCCAAAGTGAGGCTGTTGATGCTGTGAAAAGGGCACGGGCTGACCACCCCCCACTTGGTTTCACCAGGAGCTATGTGACACTGTTCTGTCTCTTCCCTTCCCCAGGCTTGAGTTGGCTGTGGTGGCCTCTGATCGCTTCCAGCCCCCTAAAATCTTCTCTCCTGTAGCATCATGCCACATCACAAGTGATTTAGACCCCCGCCCCCAGACCATGAGCTCCAGGAAGTCGGGAATCACATCTTTTTCACTGCTGTGCCCCCACAGACTAGCTGGGACCTGACTCCTAGAAGGAACCTAATAAATATGTGTTCAGTGATGCGTGCTCAGTCTTCTTCCGGTACAAGTACAAGAAGAGCCCATTTGGGAAAGCCTCGGGCTCCTCCATTTACTAACTGAGTGGCTGGTCCTGCGCAGTTAACTCAGTTACCCTCCCTGTATGTAAAGTGACTCCCCGGTAGCGTTCCTTTGGGTATGAAACAAGAAAATGCACAGGAACTGCTTAGCACAAGTACCTGGGAGCTGAAGCTGGACTGGTCCCCCTCTTGGCCTGATTCCAGCCTGTCAGTGTAGCAATGCAAGATTCCAGATATGGCCTGACCACGCCAGCACAATAGACCTATTATTTTCCCCAGTCTGGACGCGACGCACTGTTAATGCAGCCTAAGACTGCCGGGCTCCAGAGCCCTTCTCTCCCATGATTAGTTCCCATCAGGTTGTGATCAACTAAATCATTCAGATCCTTTTCACCAGAGCCGGGGTCAAGTCAGGTCTCTCCCCCACCCTCTGCTTTGTGTGAATGTCTTCGAGCTCACAGAAGGACAATGTCATCTTGCTTATTCCAGCCTGTAGAAATTGTTTTTGAATGCCGTACTGTTGCCCACTGTTTTCTCTCCCTGTCTAAGTTTAGATCCGGGCTGCTCCTTGCAACTTCAACTCCACCATCCATGGCGTTGCTGAGGACAGAGCCCCTGGAATATACCTCCAGAGACACTCATTCACCAGCAACAGAAACAGCACTGCTCATACAGAAGCTCCCAATGATTGAGCACTCATTGTATGCTAGGCAAGCACTGTGCTAAGTGCTTTGGTGTATACCATCTCATTTACTCCTCACAGCACCACTGGCAAGGGTCATTTTTATTACTCCATTTAATAGAGGATGAACCTGAGGCTAATAGAGGGGAAGCAGGGACTAGTTTTATAAACTCAGAGTCAGGCCCCTTTTTCTGGTGATGGGTGTGGTTGTAGACTTGTCACTAAGAGATGTCCTCCAGTCCCCACGTGTCTCCGCTGGCCTTGACAACTGTCCTTCCTACTGCCCCTTTACCCCCACACCACCAGGCCTGGAGTCCAAGGGGGCTGTCCTGAGGCTCCAGTCCACAATGGGCAGAGGGCTCTATTAGCCTGAAAAGCCTGGAGCAGGGGCCTGGGCCCATTCTTCAGAGTAACATTCTTTCCATCTCGGACAGCAGCGAGGACAAGGGCTTCTCCCTAAAGGGTAGACAGATACCTCCCCACTCTGTGCTCTGACGACCCATCCTTGACCTTTTCTGGGTCTAGCTCAAGTTCACAGCCTAGGGCAAATGGACTTCAGAGCTCTCTCCCTGCCCCCCTTGTTGCTCTCCACCTTGCCCAAACCTGGTGGGCTCCTTTGTATGCCCTAGCATAATCCCTGAGAGCCCTTCAGGAAGGCCAGCAGTCCCTAGAGCTTCCTGGGAGGCAGAGCAGCAGAGTTAAGTGCAAAGATCTCAGAAACAGGTTACCTGGCCGCATAGCCTCTCTCTCCCATTACAGTGTACTCTTGGGCAAATTACCAAATCTCTTTGAGCCTCACTTTCCCCACTTGTCAAATGAGGATAATAATTGTACCTATCTTTTGGGTTGGCATGAGGATTAAGTGGGGTGCTTAAAACAATGCTTGGCACAGAGTGAGCACTTTAAAAGGATTATTAGGGGCACCCGGGTGGCTCAGTTGGTTAAGCATCTGGCTCTTGCTTTCGGCTCAGGTCATGATCTCACCGTTTTGTGAGATCAAGCCCTTCACTGGGCTCTGTGCTGGCAGCATGGATCTGCTTGGGATTCTCTCTCTCCCTCCCCTGCTCTTTCTCTCTCAGAATAAATAACCATTAAGAAAAACTAAAAGGATTATTATTGTTATTATCCTTATTAGTACCCTGGGTAAAACCTCACCAAGGTAGGTAGGCTGCTTAAGTCAGAGGGGAGAAAATTTCATGTAAATTGCTAGGGGCTAGATTTAGGTCTGGTTCCACGAGGTGGTATTTCAAGCACAATCGGATGCTGTCGGGTCAGGGCATGCTTATCAGGTGGAGCTCTTGAGGCTTCAGAGCTAAGTGTGATTGCTTCTAGTTTGTTATCCAGTGGAAGGCTTCTTCAGTGCCTAACTGGCAGACTCACCACCGTGACTTCTGAAAAAAAGGCACCAGCCCATACCTTAAAGTATACTTAGCTCAAGAGTCACTAGTAAGTTTACATTCTGGGTGGTGGTGCTCTGAGGCCAGGAAATGGCCAGAGTTAAGGCCTGGGCAGGCCCTGGCGCAAGGGTTTCCTGGAGTAGCTGCTCTGATGGGGATGCCAGAGCCACTCTCCCTGGAGCCTCTATTGTTTGTCCTGTGGGAAGGAGGCAGGACAGAAAGTAGGCAGGAGGGACTCTTGAGGGTCCCAAAGAGAGGCTCTTTGGGGAGGAAGTATCTGAGGGCCCTTGAAGTTACAGGGAGGCTGCTAGTTCCTGCCCGTATGGTGGTTGGGAAATTGTAAGGTAGGAGAATCCCCAAGGCTGATCCATCTGATCACAAGAGGCTATAGACCCCTCCAGGGGGAGGCTCCCTATCATGGGCTTTGGGATGAGGCTAGGTGATAGGTCTGACTTCTGAGCCTCAGGTGTCAGGGGCATGGAGAGTGCCCAGAGATTCCCTGGGATACCTGGTGCCTCCCCTAATCAGCCAGCCACTATCCCTGTATCTTCTTATTCTGGGTTCCCCCAAGTTCAAGTTTCTTCCCAGAAGAGAGAGACATCCCTACCCTCCAGGAAGACTCTGCAGAGGAGTTGTAAGAACGATGCAGGAGAAGAAGCTGAGTAGGCCAGCTTTGGCTCAGAGAGCCACCCCATCTGAAACAGCCCTAGGGATTGGACCAAACTGCCAGGCATCCTCAAGGTCCACAAAATCAGGTGAGGTGCTTTCTGGACAGGAGCTTAGAGTCTGGCCTCAGAAGAAGGGGGAGGGGCGCTTCAGTGGCTCAGTTGGTTAAGCATCTGACTCTTGGTTTCAGCTCAAATTGTAATCTCACAGTTTGGGAGTTGGAGCCCAAAATCGGGCTCTCTGCTGACAGTGTGGAGCCTGTTTGGGATTCTCACTCTCCCCCTCTCTTTCTACCCCTCCTGCATCTCTCTCTCTCTTTCTCTCTCTCTCTTTCTCTCTCTCTCTGTCTCTCTCTCTCTGTCTCTCTCAAAATAAATAAGTAAACTTTGAAAAAAAAAATAAAGAAGAAGAAGGGGTGAGTGGAGGCTGAAGCCTGAACAGTACCCCTCCCTTCCTGGTTGGCCAGGACTCTGCCCTGCTCTCCTTATGCTCACCCCATGTTCCCACGTGGAGGCCCTGCCTCGGCTTGCTGGCCTTGACCCTCTCAGAGTAAGATTTTCAGAGTAAGTGACTTGCTGGACTAAGGCCAGCATGGCAGAAGCAGGGCCTGCCCCGGGAAGCCCTGAGTTCCGCCCCACTTCTAGGCCTCCTTTTACCCATCTGCACAAAAAATCAGGCCGGACAGCCTAGCACCAAGTATTGGCTTCTTTCCCTTTCACTGGCATGTGGAGACCTGGCTTTTGGTGGCCACCTTCAGACTCAGACTTGCAACCCTGTGGTCTCATGCTCATAAGGAACAAGAGAAGAGCATCACTGGGGCCCTTGAAGCATGTGGCCTGGAGTGAGTCTTGTCAGGTTTTGAATATATCTGTTTCTAGCTACGTCTGCGACTTTAGGCAGATCATTTACTTCCCTGAACTTCATTTTTTTGATCAGTAGTAATAGCTCCTAGTGTTTTCCTGAGGATCAGGTGAGATGAGATATAGATGTGCAAATCTAACCTTACAGATGGCTGTTACCATATGTTAATTTCTCTCCTTTGTGCATCCTCTCTGATTGGCAGGATGTCTCTGATGAGGAGGCAGTAGAGGGGCACCTGGCTGGCTCAGTTGGAGTGTGCAACTCTTGGTCTCGGAGTTAGGAGTTCGAGCCCCACATTGGGCATTAGAGATGACTTAAAAGTAAAATCTTTAAAGAAATTTTTTAAAATAAATAATTAGAATAAACTTAAAACATGGGGGCCTTAAACTTTTTTTTTTTTAATTTAGGGACACCTGACTAGCTCAGTTGGTAAAGCATGCAACTCTTGATCTGAGGGTTCTGAGTTCAAGCCCCATGTGTGGCATAGAGTTTACTTAAATTTTTTTTTGTTTTTTTAATAAAATCTACTTGGAAGAGGTATAAAGGTGGCCTTGTCAGTCATTCACTGAGCCTACTCTGGACCCACCCAGCAACACAAAGGTGAGTAAGGTATGGATAATCCTGTCCTTTGAGGGGATCACATTTTTTTAATAGTTTTATTTAATTATTTTGAGAGTGTGAGTGTGTGTGCACATACCTGCATGTGAGAAAAAAGAGACAGAGAGAAGGAAGGGGGAGGGGGAGGAGGAGGTGGAAGAGAGGGAGAGACAGAGAGAGGAGAGAGAGAGAATCTCAAGCAGGCTCTGCAATGTCAGTTGGAACCTGATGCAGGGCTTGAGATCATGACCTAAGCCAAAATCCAGAGTCGGATGCTTAACCCACTAAGCCATCCAGACACCCTTGAGGGAGTCACATCTAATCATGGAAACAAACATAAGCAGACTAAGCTACAAAACGTAGCAAAGGCCTAATGGAGATCTGTCTGAGTCTACAGACTTGAGAATACCAGATTCTGTTTGAGAGATGGAAGTTTGGGAAGGCTTCACAGAGGAGGTGATGATAGAGCCAAACCCTGAACCCAAACCCTGAGTAAGAATTCCTGAGATAGGAAAGGGCAGGTGAACCAAAAGAAACACCACCGATGGAAGAGTGATGGAGCACGGTGGGTGTAGAAACAGTGAGTATCTTGGTGGGAACTGGGCATTTGCTGGATGGGAAATTGATAAGCCCTGAGACTGAGAAGATGGAAAGAGGCCTTGTATCCTCACGCTGAAGACAGTGGGGAGGATTCTAAGCAGAATCCATTATAAGGTTTCTAAGCAAAAGAGTAAAATGACCACATCTGTAATTTATCTTTTTTATTATTTTTTTAAATAATTACCTACCACTTTTTTTTTAATTTTTTAATTTTTTTTAATGTTTTTTATTTATTTCTAGGAGAGAGACAGCGTGAGCAGGGGAGGGTCAGAGAGAGAGGGAGTCACAGACTGAAACAGGCTCCAGGCTCTGAGCTGGCAGTCAGCACAGAGCCCGACGCGGGGCTCGAACCCACGAACCGCGAGATCATGACCCAAGCGAAAGTCGGACGCTTAACCGACTAAGCCACCCAGGCGCCCCGCTACCACTTTTTTTTTAAGTTCATTTATTTAGAGAAAGAGAGAGAGAGAGAACGAGTAAGAAAGAGGCAGAGAGAGGGGGACAAAGGATCCAAAATGGGCTCTGTGCTGACAGCAGAGAGCCCAATGTGGGACTCGAACTCACAAACCGCAAGTTCATGACCTGAGCCAAAGTCAGACACTTAACTGACTGAGCCACCCAGGCACCATGACCACATCTGTACTTTATAAAGATGACATGGCATTTGCAGTCCTTAGACTCTCATTCTGTCTGTCCTGAACTATTGCAACAATGCTCTAATGGGCTCCTCTAATCCAATCTTCAACAACAGATGAATTAAAAAAAAAAAATCTGACCATTTCATCCTCCTGTTTAAAGTCTACCTATGATATATGTTCAATAAATATTTGATGAGTGAAAGATTAAATGAATGAAGGGGCTATCTGTAATAAGCCCTTCTGGGTTTCTGGGTCTATGAGTCTACATAAAACACTTTCTGATTTCCCTTTTGGGAAAAGTAAGACCAGAGAAGGGAAGGGACTTTCTCAAAGTCACACAGCAAGTCAGCAGCGGTGGGACTGCTTCCCATCCCATTGGGATACCAAAGGGCAGTCCTTACAAAGAAAGCCCCAGGCCATGTTTGGCCTGATATCTGAGCCCCCAGTATGGACCCTCCAGACCAGAGCTAGGAGGACCACAGGACACTCCCATTGCCACCCCACAAACACCAGCTCCTTGACCCCTCCTGCTAGGAGTAGGGTTGAAATCTGGAATTCCTCCTCTTTATCTTGTAGCCTTGATCTATCCCTAGCTGCCACTAGGAGGAACACCCAGGGTCTGCTAGGCTCTGGGCTGGGTGTGCAGTTCCAGGCCCCCATATCTATTAGGCTGGACTCTGTGTCCTGGAGCTAAGATGGGTCCGTATTGTGTTCTAGGCTTTTGAGTAGCTTCTGCGCCGCTCTGGGCTCTGCACTTCGCTTTCAGCTGAATTCTGGGCTCTGAGGTTCTGGCCCTCTGGCTCTGGGTTCTAGGCTATGAACTGGATTATAGGCCCAGAACTTGTTTCTAAGTCCTGAGCTCTGGTCTTTGGGCCTAGGGAGGGGGGCAGAGGGAGAGAGAAAGCAAATTCCAAGTAGGCTCCATGCTCAGCACAGAGCCCAGTGCAGTGCTCGATCCCACAGCTCTGGGATCATGACCTGAGCCCACATCAAGAGTCAGACACTCAACTGATTGAGCCACCCAAGCTCCCCTGGGTTCTGGGCTTTAGCGTTGGATTCTGAGCTGGACTTTTGACCCAGGCTGGGCTTGTTTGGGTTCCACATTCTAGGCTTTGGGCTGGACTTTGGGGCTGGGCTGGGCTAGATTCTAAACCTTCAGTGGTAACCTATGATCTCTCCTCTGAACTCCAGGCTCTGGGCTTGTGTTGGGTGGGAACAGGAGACCACAGAACTGAAAGTAGCAAATTCTTAAGCCTCTCCCTTTACCACCCCGCTTCTTTCTGGAGACTTTTGGCTTTACTCACTCCTGAGCGACAGGGCCAAAGCGAAGGTGATAGTAGCCTTCCTTGAGCTACCCAAAGACTTCCTGGCAATCAGGAAGAAATGAAAGGTGAAGGGTAGGGCCGGTGGCACGTGAAAGTGTCCTTAGGTGGCCATGATCCATTCTGCTTGCTATCAAGGACCTTCCCCACAGAGCAAAGGACAGTGAGGACACACAGATACAGCCCACAGCCTGGCTCCCTGTGGGAAGGCAAGCCACAACCAGGAGCTGGGACGGAGGGGTTCCCACCCCCACATTTCCCACCTCATTCCTGAAACTTCACCCCACCCTCTGTTCCAGCCAAAAGTTGGGCTTGAAGCTTTCCGTCCCTGGAAAAGGTCATTCCCAGGGCTCACCCTAAGCTTTACTTGCACCCTGACCCTTAACCTGACTGCTTTGCCCCTTACAATGGACTGCTCCACATTTGATTCCCCCTCAGGTCAGGTCGTCTTCCTCCCATGCCTTCTCAGGAGCCTTCCACCCAGATGGACTCTTCCCCAACCCCACCGCTGGATATGCTCACGCCATGAGACAACCATGAAGGCAAGGCCCCCATGCATGTGACTGACTTCACTCAAGGAACAAGAATTCCTGTAGGGAAATACAACTAGAAGAAATCATTTTAGGGGTGCCTGGGTGGCTTAGTCGGTTAAGCGTCCGACTTTCGCTTGGGTCATGATCTCGCGGTTCGTGGGTTCGAGCCCCACGTCGGGCTCTGTGCTGACTGCCAGCTCAGAGCCTGGAGCCTGTTTCAGCATCTGTGTCTCCCTCTCTCTCTGACCCTCCCCTGCTCACGCTGTCTCTCTCTCTCTCTCTCTCTCCCCTAGAAATAAATAAAAAAAATTTTAAAAAAATATGTTTAAAAAAAAAGAAATCATTTTAAATTGTGCATGTCAGAGCACCTGGGTGACTCAGTCAGTTGGGCATCCGACTTCGGCTCAGGTCATGATCTCGCGGCTCAAGAGTTTGAGCCCCATGTCAGGCTCTGTGCTGATAGCTTGGAGCCTGCAGCCTGCTTTGGATTCTGTGTCTCCCTCTTTCTCTGCCCTTCTCCCACTCATGCTCTGATTCTCTCTCTCTCAAAAATAAACAAACATTAAACTGTGCATGTCATGTGACTCCCCAAGGGAAAACAACCCAAACCTGTTAACAGGATGTCCCCTTGCGAGTACACTCAGTTCCTAACTTTATTCTCCTGTCTCAGATCTTCCTTCCCTTACACCCACTGAAAGAGACCACCTTTTCAGTTCTCCCCTGGGCAAAATCTACATCACGCTCTGTTCAGGAAGCCTCACCCCCTAAGCCACGTGGGATAGGATCAGCAGGATAAAAAACACTTCACAAAATAGTTCCCAAAGTCTACATTATTCAGTCTATAAGACTATCCCAGCAGATGCATGGAGGGGTACAGGCAAATAGCCTTCACCAAACAGCCTAGGATGGGCCTGGAAATTTTGAGTCTCAGTGTCCTGTCTCTTTAAAGTCTTTCCACCAATGAGAAATGACAAGCTATGCCTCCTCCTCATTGTTCAGATTTGGCCTTTTGGGGTGAGTGGGAATGGCAGGAGAGTAGTTAAATGCAGATCAATTACACACACACTGTCTCTCTCTCTCTCTCTCTCCTACAAAACACAACTGTTTATTCTCAGCAACAATATAGTCTAAATCCATGTTGAAGAGGAGAAATGCTTTCCTAAGAGCCCCATAATCTGGTCCCCTGCTCGTGGTATAATGAACTCAAATTAAGTTTTAGAGCAATGTCAGATTCTCTGGGCACCTCCTCTTGCTCCAAGCTGTGGCCCAGCATAACAATTGGCCTGGCAAAGACCATCAACCTATGCTAGTCCCTCTTGGGTATAAATTGTCCTTGTAAGAGCTTTGAAAAGATGGCATTCTCATTTTGGGGCCGAATGAAAATCAGGAGCAGTGGAAGGCTGGAAATCTTCCCACATCTGAGAAGAACAATCCAGATGGGGCACTGAGTCTTCTAGTATGTACTCACTCTTTACATCTCCACTCCAGTTCCCAGCTCTGACCACTGCATCCTCTCTTAGAGCTCTGTTTTCCAGCCTGGGAAAGCCTCTAGCTGAAACACACAAGGCTGTGAACCTCCTGGTCATACTCAGTTCCTGAGATGTTTCGTTTGTCCATTCTGTCTCCCCAGCTAGACTGGGAACCCCAGGATGCAGGGATGAGGCCAGGATCCCTTTGTTCAGATGAAAATTCTCTGAGCCCTGCCTCGGTGTCAGGCAGAGTCCTTACAGAGTTCAGAGTCTAGAGAGATCAACAGGTAAATAAGTCATTACAGTAAAAGGCTGATAAAAAATTATGATAAAGGTAAACAGAGGAGGGATACGGGCAAGGTTGCCACGTTGCACAAGTAGAGGGGTCTATATGACTGGCCCCCCGCTGGAGTTGTGCAATGAGCTGGCCCTGGTCATGTGCAAGCCCAGAGGCTCCTAACCTCCAAGCCCAGGAGGTCTCGGCAAGTCCTTAAGGATATGAATTGTTAGCTGAGGCTCAAAGAGCAAGTTTGCCAGGCAGATGAGGAGAGTGAAGGGCATGTCAGGCAGAGCAAACAGCATGTGCAAAGCCAAAGGGGGTGAGGGAGTATGGTGTTAGGAAATCTCAGGAAATACATTTTGGCTGCAGCATTGGGCACGTGTAGAAGAATGACTAGAGCTTGTTTGTTAAGTGAGTTAATGAATGCAAGAAAGACTATAGTAACAAGAATTATAATGGCCAACATTTGTTAACCACTCACTCTATGCCAAGCACTGTGCTAAGTGATGTGCGTGAATTCTCAAATTTTAACTTCACAACAACTCCGTGAGGTAAGTTCTTTATTATTTTCCCCTCTGCAGATGAAGAGACTGAGGCTGAGAAGTTAGTTACCTTGCTCAAGGTCAGAGAGCTAGTGAGTGGATGGGAACCCAGATATCCTGGACTCTAGAACCCCGAACCCTTGACCACTGCTTTCCTCAATGCTAGTGCCCTTAACTTTGGGCAGAGGCGGCCTCAGCACAGACCCAGGAGGGCTTTTCCTCCTCAACCTTAGATGTTAGAGCTCTGAGAACCTCTTCCTTCAACCCACTTTCCTCTTTACCCCATCCTCTTCCACCCCATCAGTGACCATATTTACACCAATAACTCCTCTAACTACAGCCTCACCCAATCTGGATGCCTGAACGTGCATTTCACACAGTTGTTAATTCAACTAACATTTTTGGGTCTGTTAGGCACCGCGCTTGACAGATGGTCCACACCCTGCCCTTGTGAGCTCGCAGTTGGATGAGCAGATAGAACCAGGCAGCTGGAATGGAGTGTGTTGTCAGAGAGAGCTGAGGGACAGAAGAGGCAGCTGACACCAGGGAAGTGTATCAGCTAGGCTTGAGTTTGGCTGTAGGTGACAAAAATTCCCAATCACAGCCACATCACGAGCTACTATGGTGGCTCTGTGATCATCACGGCCCTGTTCTTTATGTTCTATTGCTCCATCATCCTCTGGTGTCCTTAACCACATTTCTGTCTCGTTGGCCAGCGTGGTTTCCAAGTCAGTCGGAAGGAGGAAGGTGTGAAAAACAGCACACTCTCCCTTTAAAAAACAGCTCCTGGGGCGCCTGGGTGGCTCAGTGGGTTAAGCCTCCAACTCTCGATTTCAGCTCAGGTCATGACCTCATGGTTTGTGAGTTTGAGCCCTGCATCGGGCTCTGCGCTGACGGCACAGAGCCTGCTTAGGATTTTGTCTCCCTCTCTCTCTGTCCCTCCCCTGTCTGCTCTCTATCTGTCTCAAAAAATAAGCAAAAATAAAACTTAAAAAAATTTTTTAATGAAACCTAAGATAAAAATCAGTTCCTGAAAGTTGCACAGAACAGTCCTGCCCACAAGCTCTTGACCAACATTTAGTCACAAAGTCATACCCACCACAAGGAATTCTAGGAAATAGGGTTTTTACTCCAGGCCAGCCAGATGCCCAGCTAAAAATCAGAGTTTTATGACTAAGGGCAAGCAAAATAATTGGCTATTAGGGGACAACTAGCAGTTTCAATCTCAGAAATTACCCTGAGGAGCTGACACTCAACTTGAGTTTTTGAGGGACAAATCAGAGTCAGCCAGGCAGAGTAGCACGTTTTAGGTAGTGGGCAGCAGCATGCATTCTTGGAAATGCAAGTGGTTCAAGCTGCCTCCAGCATGGAGCACATCTTAGGGAGTAATGGAAAATACAGACAAGATCACATCATCTAAGGAGTCATTTTGAGAGGGAGAGTCACAGCGGCCCATTCTGAGGAAAGAGGCACACCAAGAGGCGGGGCAGGGAGGAGCCAACCTGTGTTATAATTAGGTTTCTCCAGAGATAACCAGCCTTGGTGTGGCATGGCCTTAGAAGTCCCTTAACGTTCCTTCTTGAGCCTGGGGGTCCAAGAGACGCCAGTTTGCAAGTGCAACACAACCATGCCCCAAATACATCCATACCTACGCATTCGCTTGCCTACATGTCACAACCAGAACCCCCCCCCCCAACCATTGATGTTGGTTCCTGTGTTTGGGAAGCAGGGTTCCCCAGTTCTCTTATTCATAGGAACCTGTGCCTTGTGAGCTTTGATGAACCAGAGATTCGGCAGGAATACTCGAGAAAGTCTGGAATGGGGCTGCAGTACTTAGGTAATCATCTAGGAACAGTTAGTGGCAGCCAGGCCATTGGCCTCACGAGCCTCAACGGCTGGTCAAAGGCAGGGCATTGCCCATATGAGCTGCCAGCCATGGCATCCTCCCCAGACACATCACCAGGACTTCCAAAGGTTATGTTTATTTCCCTGGTTTTTTTTTTTTTCTTTCCCAGACATCAGGGCAAGATATAAGCTGGGTGTGAAGCATTTGGCTCTTTGGAGAATAGACCCAACCCCCTTGACTGAGCCCCTACTGCCCTTCTCTGCTCTTGCAACAAGTAGACAATGGCCGGACCACCTCAGGGAGTTCAGCAAGGAATCCTAAATATACCAACCCTGCCTACAAGAGCTCTCTAGTTCATGCTCTCCCTCTGGTCCAGCACTCACAAGACACATACATCACATACAGACACACCAACACACATCGCTTAGACCACGTACCCCGATCTACATCTGTCACCCCACATCCAGGTACGCACACGCAAAAGTCACCTACACACACTACATACGTGCTACAAGTAGACGTGGCCCTCCAACTACCCACATCACTTACAGACCCATGTACATTGCACACACACATATACATGTTATGCGTGACAGTCTAACATGCCTGTATTTAACCATACACCATGCACAAATACATCCATACCTACATATTCACTTACCCAGGTACACATCACACCCAGACCCCCATTGATACTGGTTCCTGTGTTTAAGGTACAGGGCCCCCCAAGTTCCCTTATGCGTAGGAGCCCTCGTCTTCCAAGCTTTGATGGATAGAACTCAGGAGGCAGTCAGAGGGGAGAGGGAAGTACCCCTACCTCCTCAACCCAAATACATATACTCAGCCCACAGCAAAGAAGGAAGACCAGCCTTTCCCCCAGTACCCTATGTACCCATGTTTGCCCCCTGACGTCAGGGACATGGAGTTCTAGGCAGGGGATCCAGTGTGGTGCCTTGGCTCTGCCCACTCTGCCCAAGATGCCCTAGGGACAACAGTCACAGCCAGAAGCCTAGAAGCAAGGCTGTGTCGGGCCCACTAATGTCACAGTGGCAGGACACTCACTGCTTATGCAATGAGCACTGTGGAATGTGCAGGGCACCCACAGGAGCTGACCCGGTGAATCTGGGGAAATAGTGAGGAGGGAAGGCCATTGCGGTTATTGACATCTACTGTGTGCCAGGTGCCACGTCCAGACCTCCACAGCATTGTCTCCTATCAGTCTCATGTCATCTGTTACCCTATTTTATAGACAAGAGAATTGGGGGGCGCCTGGGTGGCTCAGTCGGTTAAGCGCCCGACTTCGGCTCAGGTCATGATCTCACGGTTTGTGAGTTCGAGCCCCACGTTGGACTCTGTGCTGACAGCTAGCTCAGAGCCTGGAGCCTGTTTCAGATTCTGTATCTCCCTCTCTCTCTGACCCTCCCTTGCTTGCGCTCTCTCTCTCTCTCTCAGAAATAAAACATTAAAAAAAGGGAGAGAGAGAGAATCGGGCCCCAAGGAGGTACTCAAAGCCTCACAGCCAGTAAGTGGGAGGGTCTTGCTTTAAATCTGGGACTATTTGTCCCTATGGCACCAGGCCCCTGAGGTTGGGCTAGGGTGCTGCGAGAAGGCAGCTCTAGGGCAGGAGTAATCCCAGAAGCAGACAGGCCACACGGGGCCCTGTTTCGGTCTTTTCCTAGTCTCTCTCCCTCCTTCTAACTGGAGCATACAGACATCCATGCTTTTCAAACATTTGCATGAAATGCCATTTTGCTTTTACAAAAGACCTACATTAGGACCTGTTTTTGGTAAACGAAGAAATTCAAAGAGGATTTTCACTTCTATAAAAGATGAAAACAAACAAACACCCAAAAACAAAAAACGGGACACCTGGGTGGCTCAGTTGGTTGAGCCTCCAACTCTTAATATCAGCTCAGGTCATGGTCCCAGGGTCATGGGATGGAGCCCCACATTGAGCTCCATGCTGAGCGTGGAGCCTGCACAAGATCCTCTCTCTCCCTCTGCCCCTCTCCCTATTCGCACACTCTCTCACTCTAAAAGAAAAGAAAAAAAAGGTAAATAGTGACAACAGCGCTCAGTGTTTGGCATCAAGCTGTCACAGTAGCAGTGCGCACCCCTGACAGCCAGAGTGGCCCCGCTGAGCTCCTTCCCCAGGAAGTACGCTCCTCAGCATCTCAGCATCAAGTCCCTAGAGATCTGAACTGTGTCTGTAAGCATGTATGCTTTATCTCAATTTATTTTGCACATACATTAGCAAGGTGTGTCCTAAAGTATCAGAAAAGCCTAACAGTGGGAATGCTGAAGGATTTTTCCAGATAAATTAATGGCAATTGCTTCTTTACGCCATTTCAGCTTAAGAAAAGCTTCATTGGAATCCAGGGAAAACCTGGAACCGAGGGGAAAACGTCAGCCCGGGAAGCTGGACCTAGGGATTGTGGGTAGGAAACACGGGGTGCCCGGCTGCCTCGCTCGCTGGAGCATCCGATCCTTGATCTCGGGGCAGTGGGCTTAAGCTCCACATTGGGAGTAGAGTTTACTTTAAAAAAGAAGACAAATAAAAAGGGAAGGCAGGCAACAGATGAATGGGTTGAGAGTGTGGACCCAATGCCACGGACTAAGCCCATGTGAGTCCTGGATATTAAACCAAAGCTGATGCTAGCCCTGGAGCTAGATCTCCGACCTGCTTCAAGCTGGAACCAGAGCGGGGTCCGAGCCAGAAGCTGGACCTGCAGCTGCTGCTGGCTCTGCAGTGACTCCAGGCCAGGCCAGAGCCAGAGCAGAGGGAAGGGAGATGGAGACGAAGGCGCTCCCACTGCACACTTTCAGAGCCTCCCCACTAGGTCAGGTACTATGCTGGGCACCAAGGGAAGGATGCACAGAGGCTCATGCCACTCAGTAGGAAAGAGAGACAGGGGACACAAAGAACTTTAATCCAAGGCACACTAGGCTCTGGCAAAAGGACCCTCCTTGCAGTGAGGCTTTCAAGGGCAGCCAGAACTTGAGTCACCAGGGACGGACGAGGGAGATTATGGTAGGCCAAGTTGGCATTGGAAACAGAGGCCCAGAGACGACAAAGCCTAGCCCAGGGCCTGTTCAGAGGAGAGGGAGCTAATATCCTATTTGGCTGGAATAGGGGGGAGCAGTGAGGAAGAGGCTGGCAAGGCTGGTGACCAGAGTCCACAGGGCCTGATGGCCCGCTTGGGAATTTGGATCTTGATTCAGAGTGCAACAGGACATCACGGGCAGGTGTTAAGGACGATGACTGGGTCAGACTTGTGTTTGAGCAGAGCCCTTTGGCGGCTGGTGTGGATGAGGGCCTGGGGGTGGGAATGGGAGAGCTGAAAGGCAGGGAGACCAAGGAAGAGGCCAATGTCATAGTCAGGGCAGGAGACTGTGAGGCCCAAGCTGGGGCCGTCACTCTAGGGCTGGAGGGAAGGCGACAGATGCAAGATCTGCAGAGGGGGCATGATTGACGGGATTTGGTGTTGGCTTTTTGATTATGAGGGAGAGGATGAGCCCAGGGGGACCCTCAGGGCAGAGCTCAAATGCCGGGGAGACTGAGAGGGCAATTGCAGAAGTGGGGTCGCCCCGGGAGAGACTGTAGGGACAGAGCCTGAGCTCCAGCCTTGTCCTCCCAACTCAGCCTCTCGCCAGTTACATGTCCTTGCGTGTTATTTACGCCTTCTGAGCCTCTGTTTTCTCTTCTGTAGAAGGGGGAGATTTTTATTTCCCTCATAGAGTTTTTTGAACATGTAGGATGGTATTTGGCATATGGTAAGAGTCAATCCATATTTCAAAGCTCAGCCATGCCCCAGCCCGGATTTCTGTCTCCCAAGAAAGATCACTGGCCTCTATCAGTGACAGTCACAATACTTCCTGGTCACAAGGGGTGACTTAGCCTGACCAGCAAGTATCCTATCATGTGACAGGCAGTTCCAGGTACCTCCAGCCTCCCAATTTCCCTGCAGCTGAGAAGAATGTCTTGGATGCCCTGTTTGCTTATTCTCCAGGCAGTGCGGCCCACCTGGGCTCCTCCTCTGAACTCCCCTTCCCAATAGTGTCCCAGAGTGCTCGCTTCAGCAGCACATAGACCAGTAGTGTCCCAGAGGCCCACCAAGTGACCCTGGGGGAAGGAAGGAACTTCTGAAGGATGCTTAGATGTTGGTCCCACCTCACCCTGTATTAAGCTACAGCACTCTCCAGTCAGAAACCCTCCTCCTCCCCACCTATTCCTCAGTCTATCTGTGCAGGGAGGTCTCGAGGAGGGGTCCAGTCCTACAAGATGGAGGGAAAGGCCACCTGCGGAGTCACCTGGACCCTGCAGAGCCTGGTGGGCTTCTCCTTTAACATCTCTCTTATCCCTTAAACGTCCCTCATCCCTTAATGTTAAGAGGTCCTCAGGGTCCAACCTGGGCCTCCGGCTCTCCCCCCCACACCCACAGGACTCCTATGTCACCAACAATGCATTCAAGGCCAGCACTTTCTCCTGAGCACCAGACCCCCTCTATACCACTGATCTCATCACTGACCGAGACTCTCAGACCCCACATGGCTAAAATGAACTCATTCACCTCCTCAGGACCTTCGGGTCAGTGAATGGGTCTTCCTCCCACCTGTGCTTCCAGACTTTGTCTCCTCTCTCAACTCTGCACACCGCATCTTATCAGTTCTACTTTCTAAATACCTACAGCCTGTCTGCTCCTTCTCTCCATCTCTGCTCCACTTTCTGCCCAGGTCTCCACATCTTCTACCCAGTCACTTCTGACCTCTAGCCCAGCTAGGAAAGCTCAGAGGCCTGCAGATCTTTTCCTTGATTCGGAGGATTCGAATGGCATCCACTGCCTCATTCTGACATGTTTGAGAAATCTTTTAGAAGAAGAACATGTTCCAGAAGGCAACATTTTAAAATCTGACAATCGATAATCATAACTTAAGTATGATATCTGCCTTTCAAATAAACTTGTCTTGCAGACCTTTGCAACAGGGGAATTGCCTAAGAGTTTCTTTCTTTTTTTTTTTTTTTCTGGTACAATGATTAACACCACTTTGCAAGAGGCATACAAAAATACACTATAGGGGCGGGGCACCTGGTTGGCTCAGTTAGTTAAGCATCTGACTTCAGCTCAGGTCATGATCTTGCAGTGCTGTGAGTTTGAGCCCCAGGTTGGGCTCTGTGCTGACAGCTCAGAGCCTGGAGCCTGCTTCGGATTCTGTCTGCTCTCTCTCTGCCCCTCCCCAACTCATTCTGTCTCTGTCTCTGTCTCTCTCTTAAAAATAAGTAAACATTAAAAAAATAATAATAAGTTTTTAAAAATACACTATAAAAAAAGAAACTACTTCTAGCATAATACAACAAACAGCTTAGGAAACAGAAGCTTCCCAGACCTTCAGTCTTTTTAAAAGAATACAAAATCTGACTTTTAGATAAGATCTCACAATTTTAAATGTTACCAATCAGTTTTCAAAAATCTTTGAAACCAGTGTGCAGTATGTAACTTTGGGCCCTTCTAAGTGTGTCCTCCATGCTGCTCTTGAAATGGTCTTTTGCAATAATAAAAATTATTTTTTAAAAAAATCCTACACTTGGGGCACCTGACTGGCTCAGTCGGAAGAGCTTCGGGCTCTTGATCTCCCGGTTATGAGTTCAAGTCCCACCTTGGGTGTGGAGATTACTTAAAAATAAAAAAAATCCTACACTTAATGAATGCTTACCAGTTCCAGACTGGTTCCAAACGCTTTCCACGCAATTCACTGACTCCAACACTCCACTTGATGAGGCCCAGAGGCATCAAGTAATCTCCCCAAGTTACACAGCTAGTGAGGGAGGGAGCAAGGATTCCAACCCAGTCATCTGGCCACAGGGCCACGAAGTGGGACGGTCCTTGGGATCATGGACTGTTTTTTGCGCTCCTGCTCCTGCCATGGCTCAGAAACTGATGACTGCACCAATAAATGAATGAAAGTGCAGCTCCAGTCTTCGCTGCGCCCGTTACTACTTGCCTGACTGCCGCCGGCCTGCGCCTGCAGCGGATGCCTGGAACGCGCGCCCGGGAGTCCCAGGCGGCCCAGCAGGGAGCGGGGCTCGCACAATGCAGGTGCCGGCCGCTCCCTCCCTTCCGCCGCTTTGAGGCTCCAGGACGGCTTCCTGCGCAGAGTCCCGGCCCTTCGATGTCCGGCTGCCGGCCCTCCCGCCCCCAAGCCTCCGCCTTGGAGGGGGAGGGGAGGGGGAAGGGGGGAAGGAGGGGGCGCCCTTGCCCAGCACCCAGTGTTTGGTGGACTCCTGGCCCGACGGCCGGTTTCCAGTCCCCAAGTCCACTTGCTGGCTGTGTGTTTGGGGCCAGTCGGCCGGCGGTACCACCACGGATTTGGGGCCTCCTGGCCCTGCTCCTCCTGCCCTCCCTCCTGACCCCACAGAGTGTCAAGGTCCGACAATCAGAGCCAATTTAAATTCAGCATCACCCCACCCCACCCCACCCCCACCCCCTGCTTTGAGTGTGACAACAATAGCTTCTACATCATGGGACAACCTTCAAGGTGACTGAATCACCAGCTGAGAGCTTTGCACGGATCATCTCATTTAATCGGCAAAACAGCCACACAGATGATCTTTCTTCTCCTTATTTCACAAGTTAGGAGACTAAAGACCAGATTGGTTAAGTGCCTCTCTCCCGTCGTGTGGCGATGGGGTGACAGAGGCCAGATCTGTAGGACTCCAGGGTCTTGCCTGGCGCTGCAGTGTTCTGTGGAGCTGCCCCAGCCCTTCCGGAGCAGGGATTTGCACCAGGTCTGGGGACGCGGACTCTGGTGGACGCTTTCCTGGCCCTCAAGAAGCTCCCCTTCCTATGGGGAACACTTTCTAGCGCTGGATCATCTAGAAACTCACTTCACTGCTATGCAAACAGAAAGGCATGCCTGAGCACTTAAGCATAAACAGGTTTCTGGTGGAGGGAACAGCTTACACAGAGCCTGAGCCTGGGTGAGGACCTCTGGGCCAACCCCCTGCAGCAACACAACCATGCTCTCCACTGCTGTAACCCTCAACAGCCTCCGCCTGCTGAAATTGGGTGCTTCATTCCATGGGGACATTGGAGTGTGCCTGTGTTGGCAAGGCCACTGGAAAAGCTCCCCTGCTCCCCACAAGACCTGATGCCGGAGAGGCTGATGCAGTGATGTCTTGGCAAATATTTAACAACTGGCATGGGATGGAGGTGGGAGGGTGGGGGCACAGAGCCCTGATTTGTAGCATTTGCAGGTTTCCATGGAGCAGATATCCCACCACGGCCAATTTCAAGCTACTGCAGTTGAAACTGGATGGTAGCACACCATCATACAGTACTTCTCCCATAACAGATTCAACAGAGAGGGAACAATAAAATAAGTAGGGAATGAGGAGTTTGGGGTCTTTACTACCTTTGTTTTTAATATAATTTAAGTGTCAACTTATAGAATTTATTTTTGGATGGCCAGGTTTAACAACCAGCTCGCACCATTCCTGGAAATGCCCTCACCCAGCTGACACACGCTGGTTTGGGGCAGCACTGAGCCAGGGTCACTCAGGTCCTGCGGCGGCGGGCAGCTCCCTCCCAGCCTTCCTCCAGCCTCAAGACTCCTACACACAGGATTCCCCATCTCTAGCCTGGGATTCCCTCTAGTGGACAGAAGAGTCATTCCAGGTGGTTCTCTTGCTCCACCTGTGTCCATTGCTCAACCCAGAAGGTGTAGACGAGGTTGGTGATCTCTCATGGGAAAATGTTAATGAGCATCCGTATGGTTTCAAAATTGTCCTCAGGCACTTGGCATTCCTTCTCTCTGAAGGGCAGCACCAGGGAGGCCCTCTGGGCTTCGGCCATTGTCACACTCTCTAGAGCTTCTGCAAAGTCCCATCTCATCCCCCAAGTGGCAGCTCAGGCTGGCTACACCAGCCCTTCACATTTGGGGAACACCCTCAGTCAGGTCTGTCTGTAAGAAGATAAACTGCTTTCCCTGTTTGCCTTAGGGATTAAGCTTTCACACAACTCATAGCCCACTAGGGAAACACTGTTGGAGATCTTTGATATATGTTGGGCACATGAGAAAATGGAGTCACTTAGATGTAGAGCTAGGGCTCAGGACTCCCTGTCTTGCATTATGCTTGGACTCTCTTCTAGAAGGGATCTTTCTAAAACATAGATATATCTGTCACTCTTCCACTCATAAATCTCCTATAATTCCTCATTGCTTACAGCTTCAGTCCAAGCTCCTTAGATAGGCACTCAGGGTCTTGGTTGAGTTTCCATCCATATTGTTTACCTTAAATTGCCAAAGAAGGAAACAGAAGAAAACTGACATTTAAAAAATTCTCCTCTCAGGAGCACCTGGGTGGCTCAGGTGGTTAAGCAGCTGACTTCGGCTCAGGTCATGATCTCATGGTCGGTGAGTTCGAGCCCTGCGTCATGCTCCGTGCTGACAGCTCAGAGCCCAAAGCCTGTTTCAGATTCTGTGTCTCCCTCTCTCTCTGCCCTTGCCCTACTCACGCTCTGTGTCTCTCTGCCTCTCAAAAATGAATAAATGTTTAGGGGCGCCTGGGTGGCTCGTCGGTTAAGCATCTGACTTCAGCTCAGGTCATGATCTCATGGTTCGTGAGTTCTAGCCCCATGTCAGGCTATGTTACTGACAGCTCAGAGCCTGGAGCCTGCTTCTCATTCTGTGTCTGCCTCTCCCCCACTCACACGGTTTCTCTCTCTCAAAAAATAAATAAACATAAAAAAATATTTTTAATGAATAAATGTTTAAAAAAATTAAAAAGAAATAATTCTCCTCTGGGCCATGCACTTTGCTAAACAATGCAAATATAAGTCCCCCTCACCCTCCATCTGAAAGTAGAGGGTTCCTATGAAATCTTCCATAAGTCCCACTGGCCATTTTGCTTTCATGAAAGACTTATATTAGTAGAGGCTTTTTTTTTTTTTTTTTTTGAAAAAAATGAAATCCTCTCCTTATTTCTTTCAGTTAGCAAAAACAGATACTAACATACTTTCAGAAAGTGAGGGAAGCCTTGTGATATCTTACCTCTCCAATAATGCTGCTACATAGGACATTTGACAGATGAAAAAAAGGAGTCAGTACCAGCTGACATGGTGAGACACAGCTTGCAAATAGATAAATTTTACACCCAGCGTACGTCTCTTTGTTCTTGAAAGCTGTTCTTGTCTCTTTAGGCCTGGCGCCTTCCCAGGTTGGTTGCAGAGTGAGGTCCAAATTCTCCAGAACCTCTTTCTCACTATACTCAAGGCCAGGCCACATTCCTTAGGGTTCTAAGAAAAGGGCTGCTTTTCAGTGAAACTCAAGCAAAGGTAATAGATCCACAGACAAGGGACAAGAAACCAGATTTTTATCGAATTAATTCTTCTAGTGCTGGCACCAGAGTCCTTCCTCTCCCTTCTTCCCCCCTTCCTTCCCTTTCCTTGTTCTCAACTCTCCCTTCTCATCCTCTCCTTTATCTCCTTAACTTCCACTGGAATTGTGGACATCTTTAAGGCTGAGATCAAGTTTCCTTTCTCCAGAAAGCCTCCTCAGAGCATCTGGCCCAGGAATCTGCCTAATGAAAGTGAGAGCTGTCGCACTTTGAAAGGAAGAGGAGATCTCTGGCTAAACATGAGGATGAATCACATGTGTTTATCTCTACTCACTCCTGAAACTTCACTAAAATGGCAGTAAGTGGATTCGGGGAAAGAAAAGTATAAACTCACAAAGAAAAGGAATGAATGAATGACTGTTTAACGATCACAGGGTTTCCTGTGGGGGTGATGAAAATGTTCTAGAATTAGTAGTGATGGTTGCACATACAAAATAAGGAAAGAAACAAATCAGAGAACCTGGATCCCTGCCTCACACCATATACAAAAATTAACTCCAGAGCACCTGGCTGGCATAGTCAGTAGAACATGTGACTCTTGATCTCAGGGTTGTGAGTTCAAGCCCCACATTGGGCATGGAGCCTACTTAAAAAAAAAAATTAGGGGCACCTGGGTGGCTCAGTCAGGTAAGCGACCAACTTCAGTTCAGGTTATGATCTCCTGGTTCATGCCTTCAAGCCCCGCATAGGGCTCTGTGCTGACAGTGTGGAGCCTGCTTGGGATTTTCTCTCTCTTCCTCCCTCTTTCTCTGCCCCTCCTCCCACTCACTCTCTCTCTTTCAAAATAAGTAAATAAACTTTAAAACTATTTTTTAAAAAAATTAAATGGATCAAAGGCCGAAATGTAAGAGCCAAAAGTATAAAACTCTTGGAAGAAAACATAGGACTAAATCTATATGACCTTGGATTTAGCAATGGGTTCTTAGATATGAGACCAAAAAAGCACAGAAACCAAAGAGAAAATAGATTAATCTCATCAAATTAAAAACTTTTATGTATTGAAGGACACTATGAAGAAAGTGAAAAGACAATTCACAGAATGGGAGAAAATATATTCAAATCATGTATCTGATAAGGGTCTAGAATCTAAGACTATATAAAGACCTCCTACAACTCAATAACAAAAAGACAAACGATCTGATTATAAAATGGGCAAAAGATGTGAATAGACATTCCGGAAAGAAGATATACTGATGGCCAATAAACACACGAAAAGACGCTCAATTTTATTAGTTGTGAGAGGAAATGCAAATCAAAACCACAATGAAATACCATTTCACATCCACTTCACACACAATAATAATAATAATAATAATAATAACTGAAAATAACAAGTGTTGGTAAAGATGTGGAAAAATTGTCACCTTTATACATTACTGGTAGGAATGTAAAATGGGGCAGCCACTGTGGAAAACAGTTTGGCAGTTTCTCAAAAAGTTAAGCGTAAAGTTGTCATATGACCCAGCAATTCCGCTACTAGGAATATACCCAAGAGAACTGAAGACACATATCCAAACAAAAACTTACACATGAATGTTGATAGCAACACTTATTGTAAGAGCCAAAAAGGGGAAACAATCCAAATGCCCTCTATTAATGAATGGATAAACAATACAGTGCATATCTGTACAAGGAAATGTGACTCAGCTATAAAAAGGAATGAAGCACTGATGCATGTTACGACGTGGGTGAACCTTGAAAACATTATATGTGGGGAAAGAAGTCCAACACAAAAAGCCACCTATTGTATAGTCCCATTTATATGAAATATTCAGACTAGGCAAATCTATGTTTGGAGTGACTACTTAACGCATCTGGGCTTTCTTTTGGGGGGTGATGACAATGCTCTTGAATTAGAAGGTACTGATGGCTGCACAATCTTATGAATATATTAGAAACCAGTGAACGGTACACTTTCAATGGTTAAAACGTCGATTTTTATGTTCTATGAATCTTACCTCAATTTCGAAAAAAGAAAGAAAGGTGGGAAGACAACAGCAACTGAGAGATGTGTACAGACTTTATGAAGCTGGGAAGCAGATGGATGGGGCTAGCTGACTTAGCAAAAGGCCAGAGAAAGCTGAAATGGAACTCCTGATGGTGGGGGTGGGGAGAGGCGTGTGTCAACAAGAAGCAAGTCTATTGGTGCACCAGAACCGAAGAGCAGGTCAGGAATAGGAGACACTGGATACCTCTGAAAGCGGGTTGTAAGACGGGGCTGAAAAGAGGAGGCTTGGATGAAAGTAGAAGGCGTTAGACTCCTCAGTCTCCTCCCTTAACTTCTACAGCCAGGTGATGGCCCTTTTCCAGCTTGGCAGGAGGGTGAAAAGTGAGGCTCTGGATGTGGGACTACCAGCATGGCTGAACTGTAAGACTCTCTCATTCCCTTTGCCCTCTTCATTCCCAGAACACTGGCAACCAGGCTTCTAACTTTGCTCCGGGTAGATTTGAAGACTTCTCCATATGAAAATTAAAAGACCCACAGGGACTGACGGTGGAGGAGTCCCCAGTAAAACAGCCAGTTACCTGCCTAATAACAGTTTAGTGAAGTTTAGTAGTCCACACACATACCTCCCGAACACGCACACATACTTACAGAGCTTTCAACTCTTGTTTTTATTTATTTCTTTTTAAGATTTTATTTGTAAGTAATCTCTATACCCCATGTGGGGCTCAAACTCACAACCCTGAAATCAAGAGTTGCATGCTTTAAAGACTGAGCCAGCCAGGTGCCCCCAGTCAGCTTTTAATCTCACTCTTTAATATTTAAAACAAAACAAAAACAAAAAACTGACAGCAAGGATCACCAGGTGTTTGATGAACGCCTCTAACAACAACAACAACAACAACAACAATCCCATAGAGCAAAGCAAACTGAGGGGTGCAGGGGGTTTCAGAGGAAACAAGGAAAACAAGGAGCAGAAGAAACTCCCCAAATTTATAGTTAACATAAAAACTATTATTTAATAACCTCAGAGGAAAAAAGAGAAACAATCATGTCCATGGAAAAAGAGGAGGCAAGTACAGAAAAAATGAACATTTACAAAACAACAGGAAAAAAAAGTGCTCTTAGAAATTAAAAAATACGTAATAGTTAAAAATTTTGTTAATCAATAGAAGAATTAGAAGGTGAGGAAATCTTCCAAAAAGCCAAATGAAACACACAGAGGTAGAAATGAGAGAAAAGATGAGAAAAGTCTAGCAGGAGTTTCAGAAAGAGAGAAGAAAAAAATACAGGGGGGACATTTTTAAAAAATATAATTAGAGAGCAAATGGGTTTCCAGATTTAAAAGCTGAGGGCAAAGAATGCAAAAAGAGCCTGTAATGCATTTCTGACACTTCACAGGTTAAGGGCACAGTCCTCCATAAGTCGGCCTTAACTTCAGACACCAGCTGTAAGCTCAGGGCTTCCCAGGCCACCAACACTAGAGACCAACTGGCTACAAATTCAGGAGTTCTCACTACCCCTTCAGGTTTGATAATTCGCTAGAACAGCTCACACAGATCTCAGGAAAATGCTATACTAATGGTTACAGATTTATTATGAAAAAAAAAAGGATACAAGTCAGGATCAGCAAAAAGAAGAGACACATAGGGGCGCCTGGGGGGCTCAGTTGGTTAAGCACCTGACTTTTTCTCAGGTCGTGATCTCACAGTCCATGAGTTCGAACTCCATATGGGGCTCTGTCTGGCAGCTCAGAGCCTGGAGCCTGCTTCGGATTCTGTGTTTCCCTCTCTCTCTGCCTCTCCTCTGCTCGCACTGTCTTTCTCTGTCTCTCAAAAGATGAATAAATGTTAAAAAAGAAAAGAAAAGAAAGAAAGAAAGAAAAAGAAAGAAAGAAAGAAAGAAAGAAAGAAACTTCAGTGTCTAGTTTTTTTTTAATTAAAAAATTTTTAATTTGGGGCGCCTGGGTGGCTTAGTTGGTTAAGCGTCTGACTTTCGCTTAGGTCATGATCTCGCGGTTCGTGGGTTCGAGCCCCGTGTCGGGCTCTGTGCTGACTGCCAGCTCAGAGCCTGGAGCCTGTTTCAGTCTGTGACTCCCTCTCTCTCTGCCCCTCCCTTGCTCACGCTGTCTCTCTCTCTCCTAGAAATAAATAAAACATTAAAAAAAATTTTTTTTAAATGTTTAATTTTTTTCTTTTCTTTTTTTTTAAGTTTATTTAATTATTTTGAGAGAGAGAAAACACGAAGTGGGAAGGAGCAGAGAGAGAGAGAGAGAGAGAGAGAGAGAATCCCAAGCAGGCTCCAGATAGCGCCGAGCCTGATGCAAGTCTTGATCTAAGGAACCATGAGATCATGACCTAAGCTGAAATCGAGAGTTGGACCCTTAATCCACTGAGCCACCTAGGTGCCCCTAAAACATTTTTATTTTTATTTTAGAGAGACTGAGAGCATGGGTGGAGGAGAGGGGCAGTGGGAGAGAGAGAAGCTTAAGCAGGCTCCATGCTCAGCGTAGAGCCTGACTTGGGGCTTAATCCTATGATTCTGGGGTCATGACCTGAGCTGAAATCAAGTTGGATGCTCAACTGACTGAGGCACCCAGGCGGCCCTTCAGTGTCCAATCTCCCCTGGGCTTTCATTAGGTAGGCAGGACAGACTGAATCATTGTTCATGTGACTGAACTCAAACTCCAGCCCCCTTTCCCTTTCCCAGAGGTCACACTGATATCACATGACCCAAAGCCCCAACCCTCTAATCAGTTGGCCTTTCTTGTTTGGTCAACCTCTGTCTTAACTATCTGGCTATCCAACTTATCTTAATATATCTTAAACTATCTAAAAGGCCATCATGAGTAACCATTAGCCTAAACTATCAGGGCCTATTATAAGTAACAAAGAAAGTCCTATTGCTTGGGAATTTCCAAGGGTTTAAAGGCTACTTCCAGGGACTGGGACAAGGGCCAATCCAACTCTTTATTCTGCAACAGACCCATACCAAGGCATAGCAATGAAAAAAATTCAGAATGTCAGAGACAAAGAGCACACCCTAAAAGCTTCCAGAGAGAGAAACAGGTCACCTACAAAGGTTTGTAGCTCAAATGATAATCAACCTCAGGGCACCTGGCTGGCTCAGTCTGAAGAGCATGAGACTCTTGATCTTGGGGTCATGAGTTCGAGCCCCACGTTGGGTATAGAAATTACTTTAAAATAAATAAATAAATAAATAAATAAATAAACTTCAAATGATATCAAACTCAATAGCAATATTGGTTGGTAAGAACAGGAAAGCAGTACCTTTAAATTTTTGAGGGAAAATTATTTCTCTTCTGGTATTCTATAGCCAACCATACTGTCAACCAAAGATGAAGGTATAATAAAGACAATTTGAAAAATGCAAGGTCTCAAACTTTTACTTCCCAAGGACACTTTCCCAGGCAGCTGCAGAAGGATGGCTCCAACAATGTGAGGAAGTAAATTAAGAAAGAAAAAGCAATGAGTTCCAGAAAACAGGGGAGCCAACACAGGAGAGAAGCAAAGGGAATTTCCAGGATGATGGTGAAAGGAGGTTGCTGAATGACAATTGTGAAGTAGGCCTAGACACCAATAAATTCAGATTAAAATAGGCAGATAAAAGGTTCTAGGAGGTATGTTTCCAAGAAAAAAATGGAACTAATAGATTAATTACCTGACATGTTTGACCATATAAAGTGATCTTTGTAGCTCAGATGGGAATGTGTAGGGTTAAATTCATAATATATAAATAGAAATCTAAACAAAAGATAAAAAATGAAAGAATTTAACTCTGAAGTAAAGTGTACAAGAAAGGAAATATAGTCAGAGTGTTCCATTGTCATATAGTCAAAAATACTGTAACTATTTAATATTTAAAAAATCTAGAGGCACCTGGGTGGCTCAGTCAGTTAAACTTCTGCCTTTGGCTCAGGTCATGATCTCATGGTCTGTGAGTTCGAGCCCTGTGACAGGCTCTGTGCTGACAGCTCAGAATGTGGAGGTGGGAAGGGAAATATAAGTGCTACATCATCTTCTATTGTATAATGTCAATAGGACTTTAAAAATCAGGAAAAATAGGGATGCCTGGGTGGCTCAGTCCAGTTAAGTGTCTGGCTCTTGGTTTTGGCTCAGGTCATGATCTCACATTTCAGGGACTGAGCCATGCATTGGGCTCTGTACTGACAGTGCAGAACATAGTTGGGATTCTCTCTCTGCTCCTCCCCTGCTCACTCACTCTCTCTCTCAAAATAAGTAAGCAAACTTTTTAAAAAATTAGGAAAATATTGGTTTGATAGGATTATATTGGTCAAAATATGGAGTTAAATATTAGGGACAAAAAAAATCTAAAAGAGTAGTTGCTTTTGGGGGGTGAGAATCAGGGATGGTGTGGGCAGGGCAGAAGACTGCTTTTTTTTTTTCAATCTTGTCATACACTTAGTTGATTTTTATAAACTATGTGCATGTATTATCTTGATATAAGATGTTTCAAGAAAAATAAAGGAAGGGGTGCCTGGGTGCCTCAGTCGGTTAAGTGTCTGCCTCCTGGTTTCAGCTCAGGTCATGCTCTCATGGTTCATGGGATTGAGCCCCACAATGGGCTGTGTGCTGGCAGCACAGAGCCTGCTTGGGATTCTCTGCCCCTCTCTCTCTCTCTCTCTCCCTCTTTCTCTCTCAAAATAAATAAACATTAGGGAAAAAAAAGAAAGAAAAAGAAAGGAAGTGAAAAGTTGAGTGTCCCTAGGGTGGCATTTGTTCTGTTGGAGAATTCATCACCATCCAGGGTCCAGACATCACCTCAAAAACCAAAGCTGTTAGCCTTAAAAGCAGCAGCATCTTTGTGGAACAGAAACCCATTAACCAGGTTCATGAGACTGATATTTCCAATCAGATGACAGTTCAGTAATTTATAAGGGGAAGCAGGGCTTTGAAGCAGACCAGATTTTCTTGTTTGCTGATGACTGCATTATCTCCCTAAGGGTGGATCTACATAAGGAGTAGAGTGCTTTTCATCAGGTTGCTTGGTGATCCAAAGAACAAGTGAGGGGGAGGGAAGTGAATTGGGCGGTTTCAAAGCATGAAGCCCCTATCTCCCTTGTTCCTGGACTGGCATCTTTGTGTCCAGACAGCGCTAGGATAGACACTCTGGTGATTGCTTTGATAACATCTATCGCTCTCTACTTCATTGGCTATGCAGACTCCTCCTAACTGGAACCTTCTTTCTTCAGCTACTTTATTACCCTTATTCAGTCTAGATGAGGCCTGACAGTTATTCTGTCTCCATCAGATATGTTGACACATCTCTACTTTATAGCATTAGAGACTTATGTCCAGTCAAACAGGCAACACATTGTCAAAGCACCCATGATGTGCCAGGCTCTGTTCTAAGCCCTGGACTTACAGTGGACAACAAGACTGACAGTTGTCCCTGCCCTAATTAAGCTTACAGTCTGATAAGGAAGACATACATTAAACAAAGTGGGCAAAGGGAAAGAGCAGCCCAACTCACAGAGACAACTTAATTTCCTTTATCCTAGTTCTTTTTTTAATATATAAATTATACTTTTACCTTTTTAAAAAAAAGTTTATCCATTTATTTTGAGAGAATGAGTCAGAGAGGGGCAGGGAGAGAGAGCGAATCCGAAGCAAGTTCCACGCTGTCAGTACAGAACCGTGAGATTGTGACCTGAGCCGAAATCAAGAGTCGGATGCTTAGCCCAGTAAGCCACTAAGGCTCCCCTTTCTCCTAGCTCTTGAGGTGGGGTCACCTCCTATTACCTACTGTAAGGAACCATGGAGGAGGGCTGTTGAATAAGGACATTCATCTAGATAGAGAAAGAAGACTCATTTTCTAAGCCTTCTGTGGGTTCTACATCCCAAATCCTTCCAATATAGTTATTTTATGCTTTATCTAGGGTTGGTTTCTGTCTTTTATAACCAAGAATCCTGACTGGTACAGCAATCATCTCAGACATCTGTGGACCAGACAGCAAGTTACCAAAAGGCAGTTCCAAACTTTCCGCCTAAGGACTGCAGCCAAACCTGGAGCCTTTCAGATCTGTGCCTTCATTCAGCACAAAGCAGGGCACACAGGCTGTGTCAATAAAATCTGGCCGGCTGAGTCACTCAGTAAGTCCACGAATATCGGCCAGAATCTGTTCCAGGTCCTGAGGTTACAAAGCTAGTACGAACTAGATGCTGCCTTCAACGATGTCCCACATGCATTTTAGATCCCATACTCAAAACTGATGGTGTCATCATCCCTGCCTTCTTTCCCAACCTATACGTCAACTCACACTTTGTGTGTGCTCTAACCGCAGTGAACTGCTTGCACTTCTCACTTCCCTCTGCTGGGATGCCAACAGTGAGTACTTTCGTGTTCTTAGACCACAAAGAGTGGGACAGAGAGAGACAGCAGGCAATCTGGTTGCTGACTGTGTACAGCGACCAGACCTTGAAGGTTGCGTAGAACATTCTAGATGTATTGGCTGCTATCCTTAATTATTTGGCCTAAATGGAATGACCATATAGTTTAGATTTTCTTCCTCCACTGAAAGTAGTCTGCATAGAAGATGACAGAAAGGGCTTATATGTCCATCATCTTGGCCAGAGATGCAACTGCAAGCAATGGTCCCACTTTACAGCTAAGCAAACAAAGGCTTCAAATGACTTGGCCCCACAGCTAGCAAATAGCAAAGCAAGGGCTTGAATGAAGTTTCCAGACTCCAATTTCTCATTTTCTTTCCTCTAGTACTACATACAGAGCTGTTTTGGGTGTGGTGTGAGGATAGGGAGACAACCCTAGGCCGGGGGGTGGGGGTGGGGGGTCGGGAGTGGGGAGGGATTTCTCCTTACCACCAGTGCACCAGAGGCTAAGTCTGTTTTACTTGCCTCTTTCCTTGGCCTAGTTCCCTTCTCTATCTTCTTAAGGAAATTCTCACAACTATTCCATCCCTTTTTTTTATAGATGGAGCTGAAGCTCAGAAAGGTTAAGTTTCACGCTCCAAAGTCCGGAATTTTCCTACTTTGCTTCTCTGAGGTCAGTGCTTGGACGACCACGGTCAAGAAATCGGCCAACGCGTGATGAAGAGGATACCCGGCACTGGCCCCAGTTCAGGGCTGAGGGCCACCAGGTGGCGCGGTGGAGGTGCGCCTGTCCCGTCCCCCGCCACCCCCAACCTCCACCCGGACCTCAGGGCAGACGCACCTGAACTAAAAACCCGCGAAGCTGCCTCGAGGGGCGGGGTAGGGAGTAACCCCACTGCATAGCCCAGAGTGGGCAAGGAGTGCGGCTTTAGTTTGCGCCATGGGGACCGCCCGGGCCTAGCTGAAGGGTCACGCCTCCATTAGTCGTCTGCCAAGCCGTGTCAGCTCGCTGCTTGCCCTGAAGTCCCCAGCGTGCAATTCATTTTGGGGGGTCCGGGGAATAGAGTGGAGCGGGAGAGAGCAGCCAGGGCCGGTGGGGCGGAGACTCCACCGCCCCCACCTGTCGGCTGCGGGTCGGGGGCGGGTCGGGGGCGGGGCCTGTCCCGTAGGGTCCGCCCCCGGTCCCAGAGCCCGGGGCGCGCGACGAGATATAAGGCAGCCGGAAACAATGCGCCTGCATCTCGCGCTCCCGCGCCGATCCCGGGATCGTCCGGGCCGCAGTGCGCGAGCGAGGGCGGGGGCGCGCGGGAGGGGGCGCGTTCTTGAGTGCGGGCCGCGCGCTCGGTGGCGCGCATGTGCCTGTGTGCGGGCTGCCGGGCTGCCCCGAGCCGGCGGGGAGCCGGTCCGCTCCAGGTGGCGGGCGGCGGGAGCGAGGTGAGGCTACGGGCGGCCGGGGGGCGGGCGGCAGGCTGCCTCCTGGGCACAGCGCGCCCCCGCCCGGCCCAGCCTGGCCCTGGGAGCTGCGCTCCGGGCGGCGCTGGCAAAGTTTGCTTTGAACTCGCTCCCCGCAGCCCAGTCCGTGCGCTGTGAGCCTCTTCCTTGGGCACGCCGACCCGGGGCTGGGCTTCCCGGGACGCGAGGGAAGGACGCGGGCTGCCAGCCGGGAGGTTGGGGAGGGACGAGAGCCTGGCAGCCGGCTGTGCTGGCAGACCCGCGGACGCCTCTCTCCTCGGCCAGCACCCCAATCAGCCGGTACCCTTCCCTCCCGCAGGGAGCGGACATGGACTTCGACTCGTACCAGCACTATTTCTACGACTATGACTGCGGGGAAGATTTCTACCGCTCCACGGCGCCCAGTGAGGACATCTGGAAGAAATTCGAGCTGGTGCCGTCGCCCCCCACGTCGCCGCCCTGGGGCTCGGGTCCCGGCGCCGGGGACTCAGCCCCTGGAATTGGTCCCCCAGAGCCGTGGCCCGGAGGGGGCGCTGGGGACGATGCGGAATTCCGGGGCCATTCGAAAGCTTGGGGCAGGAACTACGCCTCCATCATCCGCCGTGACTGCATGTGGAGCGGCTTCTCCGCCCGGGAACGGCTAGAGAGAGCGGTGAGCGACCGGCTCGCCGCCAGCGCACCCCGGGGGAACCCGCCCAAGGCGCCCGCCGCCCCAGACTGCGCTCCCAGCCTCGAAGCCGGCAACCCGGCTCCCGCTGCCCCCTGTCCGCTGGGCGAGCCCAAGACCCAGGCCTGCTCGGGGTCCGAGAGCCCAAGCGACTCGGGTAAGGACCGCCCCGCGCCATCTAAGGGGGGGCACCCCCAGGGTGGCCAAAACTCTGCCGCTGTCTGAGGTCAGGCATTGGGTCTTCGCAAGCCCTTCGGCCACCTCCCCCTTTCTCTGTCTGAAGCTGCCGGTGTAGCCCTCAGCGGTGTCTGTCTGGCACGTGGGTGTGTTAGTAAACAGTTTGAAGAAGTGGCGTGGGAGCCAGCGTCCTTTGGATGATGATTGGAGCCCCAGGGGACCAGGGAGACTGGGTGAGGCTTAGCGCTTAGGGAGGACAATACTAGGATTGGACTGTAGGGGATTTCTGTCCTCCGGAGGCTAGAAGGGCTTTATTAAGGGTTACTCCAGGCTTCAAGTTTTTTGTTGCTGCCACTTTCCCTGGGAAACTCACACTCCCCCAGGGAGAGAGGAAGCTGAGGAGCCTTTTGTGCAAAGCCAAAGCCTTCACCCTTTAAAAAAAATCTAGTCTCCTGTCTGCTTTACTTTAAAAGGTCGATAATACCCTCCCATTGCACCTCCCACCCCTTACCATTTGTACACCACACAATCACCCACGAGTCTGGCAGCAGAGCAACTAATGATCCCCATTAACAGATGGGAAGACTGAGGCTTAGAAAAAGGAAATCAATAGCAGCGAGCTCCATCTTCTTTAGCCCAGCCCTCCATTGCACCCAGGCACTTCTTCCTTGATGTTTCGAGGGTCTTCATGATAGCTTATCCTAGAGTGGTGGGCTACACTGCTTTGTTGCTTTGACCTGGGCTGGAAAGCTGTTCCTCTAACTCCCTCCTAATTTCACCTGTGGGTTCTCTGTAGCTGCTTCCTTGCATTCAACAAATGTTCACTGGCCACTGCATGGTGCCAAGCTCTGAGCTAGGTGCTTGGGTCACAGATATGGAGCTCCAGCCCTCCTCCCCATCCCCGGATGCAAATTTAAACCTCACTAGGGGCAGACTTCAGCATCCAGTTCTTAGCCTCGCCTCTTAGACCTCTACCCATGAGAAAGACTAGAGAGGGTGCTTTTATAAAGGGTGCCAACTGATTAGCATCAGGTAAATCAGGGTCTAGAAAATTCGCCTGTAGCTTTTAAGAATAACTTTTCCGTGACCTTTTGAGAGGGAACTGGGGAGTGGGTACAGAAGTTGTCATATACTTGCGGGAAGAAATAAGGATAACACAAAATTAAAAGTCTTTTTTTTTGGTCTGCATGTTAAGGTCATTTTTAACCTGCTTGCTTTCAACACCAAGAGCTTGTGTTTGTTCAATGGCTGGAATGGGAGTTTTGAGATCAAGAAACCAATAAAGATCTATCTCTACAAAAGCTGATGGAGCGGTAGAGTGGAAAGAGCATTGTTTGGGGAGTTTGGAGATCTTAGTTTGAGATTCAGAACATTACAAGGTGATATGTGGACTTGGCTGGTCTGGATCTCTGTTTCTCCCTCTGCACGTAAGAGGGTTGGACTTGATTGTCCAGTGGAAGGCATTTCCTTGTCTGGGTAGAGTTAGACCATCTCTAAAAATAATGGTTTCTTACATTATTTCTTCCTTAAGCAGAACCTTACCAGCTATGAGGTTTAACACTGAAATATTAAAGGTTTGGGATGTGGGAAAGCTTCCTGAATCATTTTCTGCCTTGCCCTTTAACCTGAACCTGTTTGCAAGCCCCTGGTTCACTCACAGGCCACATGGCCCAGAACAAAATGCAACAGATTGCAAACAATAAGGGGGGAGGCGGTGGGGAGAGTGACTGACGGCAAGGCTCAGCCAATAGAGACTAGGGGCTGGGTAAAACAGCTTTCCAAACACAGCTCAGCTAGCCAATCCCAGGCCCTGTGGCCAGGAGGGCTGAATGGTCAGGTTTTATTAATGGAGAAATAATGCGATTGTCCACACAATGGAAGCCTTCCTGACAAAGGGGCTCAAGGATCCTGATATGCAAAATAGGCCGAGAGAACTGAGCTCTCCTGTAGTCAGGCTGAAATGCATGAAGGTGGCCTTCTGGGTGGGGGCTGCAAAACGTGAAGCGGGTAGACTTGCCCCTAATTGCACTCTCCTGGTTGGGTAGCCTAAGAGACCTTTGAGCCAGAGAATGACGGGGGCATGTCCAGGCATCTCCAGGTCTCTTGGTGTTTTGGCCCTTGGATTGGGCCATTCTGTTGCCGCTCAGTTCCCTGCCTCCCCCCCCCCCCCCCCCCGCACAGGTTGCTTGCAAATGGTCGCTTGTACCTTTGTGAAGTTCCCGCAGCTTTTGCCGATCTGCTATCACAAATCCAACCCTCTTCTGGTCCAGGGAAGGGGGTGGGGCAGGCGACCTATAAATGATGGATGAGTAGAAACCCGTTGAAACCAGGAGCAAAATGCTCCTTAGGGAAACCGGTTCCCTCCCCTCAGTGGGTGAGGAGGGATGGGTTATGTGTAGCCCTCCCTTCTCTGAATCCTCCGCTGAAAGGGATGGCAGAATAGAGAGGTGGGGGAATAATAGGATTTATAACTTGTGAAAAGTAACAATTCCCCAAGTGCAGACTGTGCTGGGCAGGAACAAAGGGCAGCTCGGCCCACAGACCCCTCATTTACAATTCTGATGGAGCATGAAAGAGCCCGACTGGGGAAGATCTTTATAGCTAAACTTTGTCCCAGGCCGATAGCTCTTTCTCTCCATCCCCTCGGTGGGGGAGGGGAGCGCCTGTGCAGACTGGGGGCTGTTGGCTTGGGTCTGCCTTTTGTTCTTATCTAAGCCTTGCTGTGCAAAAGGAAATTAGAGAATATTTTCCTTCTTGCTTATTTCCCCTCCTTTCCTTCACGCTGACCTTACCCCATTACAAATGAATCAGTTGTCTTTCTCCTCACTTCAGTTTGTTTTCATCTAAATGGGGAAAAATGTCACCTCTTCCCCCCCGCCCCCAGCCTCAGCATAGCGTCTATGTGTGTGTATATTTGTGCGTGCATGCATGCGTGTGTGTGTGTGTGTGTGTGTGTGTGTGTTTCTCATGGGGTGTGTTTCTTCTCTGGATCTCTCTTGGACAGAGGGTGAAGAAATCGATGTTGTGACAGTGGAGAAGAGACAGTCCCTGGGCGTACGGAAGCCAGTCACCATCACGGTGCGGGCAGACCCATTGGACCCCTGCATGAAACACTTCCACATCTCCATCCATCAGCAACAGCACAACTATGCCGCCCGTTTTCCTCCAGAAAGCTGTTCCCAAGGAGGGGCTCCAGAGAGAGGTCCCCAGGAAGAGGCTCTGGAGAACTATGTCCCAGAGGAAAAGGAAGAGGAGGCGGATGAAGAGATTGTGAGTCCCCCACCTGTAGAAAGTGAGGCTCCCCAGTCCTGCCACCCCAAACCTGTCAGTTCTGACACCGAGGACGTGACCAAGAGGAAGAACCACAACTTCCTGGAGCGCAAACGACGGAATGACCTCCGTTCTAGGTTCTTGGCCCTGAGGGACCAGGTACCCACGTTGGCCAGCTGCTCCAAGGCCCCCAAAGTGGTGATCCTGAGCAAGGCCTTGGAGTACTTGCAAGCCCTGGTGGGGGCCGAGAAGAGAATGGCCACGGAGAAAAGGCAGCTCCGATGCCGGCAGCAGCAACTGCAGAAGAGAATTGCGTACCTCAGTGGCTACTAAGTGACCAAAAAGCCTGACTGCTCTGTCTCACAAAGACCCGAGTTTATTTTTTAACCTGCCCCCTCCCCCTTAGTAATTTGCACATTTTGGTTATGGCGGGACAGTCTGAACAGTAGATTCCAGAATGCAGAGCAGCCGGTGCACACACTCCTAAGGGCTTGCATTCTTGGAAACCTGGAAACCCAGCTCTCCCTCTTCCCTGACTCTGGGGAGCACTGGGCCTTCTCTGGCGCCTTTGGCTTCTCAGGCAGGCAGCTGACTGGGGAGCCTGGGGTGCCTAGCTCACTAGCTCGGAAGGAAAGCCTGACAGATGCTATGCAACAGGTGGTGGACGTTGTGGGGGGTGGGGGGCTCCAGCCTGCTTGAAATCTCCCACTCCGGATGAGCTTTAGGCTGGGAAAGGATGCTCCCACTGTCTCTGGGGCGATGCTAGACAGCTGGGCCCGGATGCTCTCCCCGAGGCTTTTCTTTCCAGGAGACACACGAGCTGTCTTGGGTGAAGACAAGCTCACAGACTTGATCAACATGGACCATTACCTCACTGTCAGACACTTTACAGTAGCTGAGGAGTTGGAAACCTTTAATATATATATATTATGATGATAGCTGACACCCCTCCTCCCACTCTAAATGCTGCGACCTTGAGAACATTTAAAGAGCTTGGCCTCTAGATTCTTTGTCTCAAAGCCCTCTGGGCCCTTTCCTCTGATGAGAAACCATTCTGTCCTCACAAGGGACTTTTTTGTTTCCTTCTGCCTTTGTTATGCAACAGGCTCTCCTGCACCCCTTGCCCACAGGTCAGAAATATTTCCCTAAGACACTGGGAAATGGGTCCTAAGCCTGAGGCCCGGGGAAGGCTTGTAGTGCCGGCCATGAACTTGAGATCTGCCCAGGTGTTTTCCATCCTGGAATCTTTTCTCAAGGCAGATGTCAGGCACATCCGGAGGGAGAACTGTACCACTTCCTCTTTCCTACTTCCCTCTGCTCTCGATCCCTGACTGGTATGTTTGAAGTTCTACCAGAACCCTGCGAACTATCCTAGTGCAACTCCCAAAGAGCTTGCCAGCTCTGCAGCCACCCTTGGGCCCCTCGCCGGCCTGTCACAAATCCTGACATGAGTCCCATCTCTTTCCCAGAGTCTGGGCCTTACTGCAGTTCTTGCCGGGAGAGCTGCTGGGATTCATCTAATGCTCCAGAAGGCGGACTAGTTTCCTGCTGGGTTTTAAAGGAGTTTCCAGGAGCTCTTACTTAGCTGACCATGATGGATTTTGCCCCAGGTGAACTTGGTACCTCCAAGTGGACTCCAGATGCAGCCTCCAGTCTGGAAAGACATCTAACCCAACAGGTGTCATGTGGGCAAACTCAGGAGCCCCAAAGCCTGGCCTAGAAGAAAGATCAGCCCCTCCAGAACTCTGCCCAGGGCAGCAGGTGCCTACTGGCTGTGGTTTTGAAAGGGGGTGGGGGGTGGCGGTGGAGATGGGGTGGGTAGAGCACTCTCTGTGGCTCTGGGAAAGCCAGCTGCTACTTCCAAACTTATTATGCACAGTGGTCTGTTTCCGAGGTTGTTTTCTGGCCTCAGAGAACCCAGTGGAAATTTGGGGGAGGAAAAACCTCTCTACCTTCTGGAGTATGGTTTTTGGGAGCCAGCTGACTTCTGGAACTGTCTTTGGAGAACAGGTGGGATGTAGGTTACCGATGTATCACCTGAATAGCTTGTGTTTTATAAGCTGCTGTTGGGTATTAGGCTGGGAGCAGTGGTTTGTTTTATTGGTTTTTTTTTTTAATACTGTATTTTTGTATGCCTTTTGCAAAGTGGTGTTAATTGTTTTGTACAAGAAGAAAAAAAACCTCTTGGGCAATTCTCCTGTTGCAAGAGTCTGATTTATTTTGAAAGGCAAATTTACCTGAAATTTTGTATTTAGTTGTGGTTATCGATTGCCTGATTTTAAAACGTTGCCTTCTGAGACTTCTGCTAATAAAAGATTTCTCAAACATGTCAGAGTGGGGGCACCTTATGCCAACCAAGTCCCCCTGAGCCAAGGAAGACGAGTTCAGGGTAACTGTCAGCGATCCAGAGGGCTGCATTTCTCTAACCATGTTGCTAACCAGGCCATTCCAGTTTGGGTTCCTGAAATGCCATTTCAGACATGCCTAAACAATGTAGGTTCAGTCCGTGGTGTACTCAGTGAACGTGGCATTCTCTTGTGAATTGCAAAGAGGGCTGAATTTGAACTTTAGAAGGTTTGAAATCCCAACTCCACCACTTGTTCTGTGACTTCTAGCTTTACCTTTCTGACCCCTAGTTTCCTTTTCTGTAAAATGGGGATAAATGCCCCTGCCCAGGGGGCTGACAGATATTAATGAAGTAGTAGACTTTAAACCCTTTTCTTAAAAAAAATTTTTTTTTACATTTATTTATTTTTGAGAGACAGAGCACAAGTCGGAAAGGGGCAGAGAGAGGAGGAGACACAGAATCTAAAGCAGGCTCCAGGCTCCGAGCTGTCAGCACAGAACCTGATGCGGGGCTTGAACCCACAAACATGAGATCATGCCCTGAGCTGAAGTCAGATGCTTAACCAACTGAGCCACCCAGGCGCCCCTAAACCCTTTTCTTAAGTGTGAAGCCTTATATTATTTAGGGTGGTACCGGGTTCTTACCTTGGTGGTATGATGACCATGCAGGATATCTTAAAACTTCTCTAAGATTTTGTGATGTGATACAACTTTTTTTCTTTCTCCCTCAATTAATGAAAGCAAATGAAGGCTCCTCTTCCCTCCCATAGTCTTTCTAAACTTGCCCTACGTGCAGAAGGGGAGAATTGAATAACAGCTGTTCCTGATAGAACACTGCCTATGTCAAAGCACTCTGCCCCCTCTTTCATGTTACACCACGACCAACTGTGCGCCAGGGCTATGAAAGAGGAAACTGAGGTTCTTTTTTGTTCCCTTAATAAATAGTTATTCATTTTTGAGAGCTACAGTGTAAACAAGGGAGGGGCGAGGCAGAGCTGGGGGGGCGGGGGGGACAGAGGACCCGAAGCAGGCTCTGTGCTGATGGCAGCCAGTGTGATAACAGGGCTCGAACTCATGAACCATGAGACCATGACCTGAGCCAAAGTCAGACATTCAACCGACCGAGCCATCCTGAGGTTCTAAGAGCAAAACAAAACAGCCCAAAGTTACTCAGTTACTCGGCCAGGAAGTCTGTGCGTTGTGATCTAAGCTCGCTTTTGCCCATCTCCACAGCCAGAGGTCTCAGCCACTACATCATAAGGACAGCTGGTTTTGTTAGCATGGCGTGTGTGGAGGAGGTAAGCATGGAATTCCATCACTTAACTGCTTGTTGGAATTGTCTCTCCGTGAGGCCATTGCGCCTGCCACTTATTGGGACGGAGTGGAGCAAATGTTCCGTGACCAGTCACTCGG
This sequence comes from Hyaena hyaena, assembly GCF_003009895.1. Classification (NCBI taxonomy): domain Eukaryota; kingdom Metazoa; phylum Chordata; class Mammalia; order Carnivora; family Hyaenidae; genus Hyaena; species Hyaena hyaena. The sequence continues at coordinate 98,939 of NW_024081183.1, read as the reverse complement.
CCGCATTTGTGGGCTGGGGGGGGGCGGGGGGAGGGTTAGTCTTGCCCCAAAGAGGCCCCTTCTGGGACTGTGAAGGGCAAACAGTTGCTGTTCAGAAAGGCCGTATCATGGTAGAAGAAGGCCACTTTGCCTCGGCTAATCCTTTACAGCTGAGAGCTGGCTGCTATTGCCCGCCTGCTCTCCCTCTCTCCTTTGGAGCCTGAGTAGAGTCCAAAAATTCCTATAAATTCCTCACATTTACAAAGTGACCCTCAACACAAGTACGCAGCCTCTGCCACATAGTACTGGAGCCCAGGGCGGTTTCTTGCTCAAGGTCACATAACAAAATCAGAATCCCAAACCCAATCTCCTGTCAGGTAAACTTTCCACTCAACCCCCACTGCCTCTAAACTACAGAACCTAGTTTGTATGTAGCAGTGTGATAAACATAGACTTGCATTGTCGGGACTCTTTTCTTAAAACTTCACTTTTTGTCTCTTTCAGTTCTTGTCACTCTGCTCCCAGTATATTCATCCTTCTTTTTTGATGCCATTTGTCAAGAGACTAATTTGTAGGATTTCTCTCCCTTTCCTAGGCCTTGAAAGAATTCATGGGCCCACTATAAAACAGCAGGGACCCCTAGGTCCAGGTACTAATGCTTGCTGTTTTACATATCTTAATTCTCACAATAACTGGGAGAACAGGGTGGCGTCAGTTCCATTTCACAGATGAACAAACTGAAGGTTCAAGACATTGAAATCATTTGTCTGAGCCCACACAGCTAGCGCCAGCTGCCTGACTCCAAACTTCAGCTCTTTTGAGTCTAACTCTGCTGAGAAAGGAGTGGGAATAAAGCCATCTCCTGGGGGGAAGGGAGGGTGTTTCTGGAATGTGAAGTATTTTAAGCTCCTTCCTAGCTCATTTCTACAGACTCCTACCTCTATCTTTGTCTGAAAATAGCTGGGAGTTTATTCCTGGATTTTGGAGAACAATTTCTACAAATTAGGTTTGCCTCTGAATAGCATACCTAAGGGACTCTGCACATAGACCATAAGGGGCAGCTGAGAAGCCGCACTTAGTATGAAAAAGAAAGGCCATCTTCTGTGTTAGACAATAAAAAGGCTAAAGTGTGTGCTAATTCCTGCCTCTGTTGACAGGGAATATTCTGGGGGGAATGAGACGGGCTGAACTATCTTAGATGTGCTGAATTTGCCTAAGGTGCTCCCAGAGTTAGGATATTCCAGAATATTCACTTTCGAAGGAGAAGGAGAGGAGGGGGATGGCTTTGTTGATCTAGAAGGTGATAGGAGGGAGTGAGAAAGAGACTTCTTTCTAAGGAGAAGATAACCCGTTGGCAGATGATTGATGAGTGGGTGACCAGGCAGGGGTGAATGGGAGGTGTCTAAATGTGTCAGCTAAAGTTCCGTTGGGGTGTGAGCATTTCTACTTTAAGCCCAGTGGGCAGCTCTTATTAATATCTTTATTTGGAACTGCTGCCAAAGGGATCAACTGTATTAATGTTACCTATTCTTTGGGCCAGGAAATGTAAATTCGTTCTTAAAGTCTGTAATCAGGTGAGTTATTAAATAATTACACTCTGTGCCAGGGGCCTAGTAGGTGCCTAGGAAGTGTCGGATTGCCTTTAAACTTGTGGGAAGCAGTACGTTTAAGTGGTATTCCCCACCCAACAGATCTTAGTTTCAAGTCTGGCTCTGCATTTTCCAGCTGCACCCTTGCTATCACCTTGGGCAAATCATTCCCTTCTCTCAGCCCCAGTTTCCTCCTCTGTGAAACAGGTATAAATAATAGCACCCACTTCATTGAGTTGTTGTGACCAATAGTAAGTGCTCAGTAAATGATAAGCGTTATTCAAACCATTTAGCAAGCCACATCTAGAATGCAGATTAGTCATATTTCAAAAGTGATAGAAGAGATTCGTACATGATACCTCAAGAGGCAATAAGTCATCAAGGAAAGAGTAGCCAGGGTTTGGGGAGACTGAGCTAGGCAAAGGAGAAACGGCAGGCACAGGTCTGAGCTTCTGTTTGGTCCACAGCATCCCATGACCCATGGCAGACGGGAGCTGTCAGCCTCTGATGCAGTTGCACATATGGGCCCTCCATTTGTCCTTACTGGGCACTGACTGTGGTGCCTTCAAACTGAGCAGGAGTCGATGGACTCCATTTAGACAGTTAAACCCTCAAATGCCTATTTTGCTCAGGCAGTGACTCTCAAACTGGAGTCTGTGTTAAGAATCCACCCATCCCACCTGATGCAGTAGGTCAGACCAGGAATCTACACTGCTGACCAACAAGCAGGAAGGTAGAATCCTGAAGTCACACTTAGAAGAATGTTGGAATAAGGAGTTGGAGCCAGATCCTATGGAAATTTAAAGAAAAAAAATCACTGAAGGTGGTATATAGATGGCATAGTATAATGGTTTAAGAACAGGGATTTGGAGTCACTACCTGTGTGATGTTGGGCAACTCACTTAATCTCCCTGAGTCCTAGAAGTTTCCTTCTTCTCTAAAATGTATATAACATTAATATCTATCTCATAGGACTGTGGTCAAGATTAAACAAGTTATTATATGTACAACGCTGAGGATAGTGTCTGAGGATAGTGTCTGAACAATGATATATGAAGCTATGGTTCCTGGGGGAAGTTTATGAGCGTGCAAACACCGTCACAAAATAAGGCAGTGTGTGTCTCAGTCAAGGGCTACAAGTCTCAGAAGGGGAAGAGAGCACTTTGGAGTCATCAGGAAAGTTCTCGTTGGGGATACGGTGACTATAACTGGAACCAGAAGTCCCAGAAGCATTTGGCTAAGTGATGAAGAGGAAGGTGTTCTAGGCCGAGGGACTAGTTCTGGGGAAGAGGGGATTGTGGGAAGGCTGTATGGAATCTGGGGAATGGGGAACAATCTGGTCTGATGTGCTGGCTGGGCAGTCTCATTCTTACCAAACAAGAGGGGTTGCACTGGATTTCTAAGAGGATGCTTCCAATAGCAAACATCCTCCGTGATTCTTTCAAATAGGGAAGTCAGGGAAAGAAACTGATTGTGGTTTCATGAGATTTGAGGTGATGGAGTCATACAAGATAGAGCACCCAACAGGAAGTTGAGGATGTGATACTAAAGCTTCAGGAAGGGGTTTGAAATGAAGGTACAGATTTGAGACTCAGGATATAAAGATGATGAAGGCCCAACATGTCAAGCCTTGAGAAAGAGAAGGGGCCAGAGACACAGAGGAGAGGGCTTGCAAGAGCCATGAGATTAGGATTGGAAAGAACCTCTTACAGCTCTGTATGTTTTTCCTTTTTGCACTTCCCCCATTCTGATTTTGCAGCCTTCAGGGATCTGCTGTGGGTGTGCAGGCCCTCTTAGAGAGCTGAGAAGACTGGAAGCGAGCCCCTTTGGAGAACATTCTGGTGTGCCCTGGAGAGAAAACCCTGTAACTCAACCTCAGCTGGAACATAAACCATATGACATGGTGAACTCTACTCTCCTGTGAGGGGAACCTGAATTGTTTTGAGCAAATCTGGGCTCCCCAATCTGAATCAGCCAGTCGCTAATGGAAACAGCAACTAATGGAAAATATTGTGATTACTCAGGCCCTGTACTGTGTTTTGTCCCTCACCAAATACACATCTGTCCAGAACCCAAGAATCTGACCTGAAATAGGCTATTTGCAGATGTCATCAAGTTGAGATGATGCCATACTGGATTGAGGTGGGGTCTAATCCAATGACTGGGGTCCTAGGGAGGGAAAAACTTGGACAAACACACATGCAGAGAAGATGGTCATGGGGAGGCAGCGGCAGGATTGGAGTCATGCTGCTACAAACCAAAGAATGTCAGCAACCACTAGAATCTAGAAGAGGCAAAGAAGGATTCTTCCCTAGAGGGAAGCTTGGGAAGATGGCCCTGATGACACCTTGATTTTGGGCTTTTGGGGTCCAGAACTGTGAGAGAATAAATTTCTGTTTGTTTAAGCAACACAGTTTGGGGGGCGCCCGGATGGCTCAGTCAGTTGAGCATTCAACTTTGGCTCAGGTCATTATCTCACGGTTCGTGGGTTCAAGCCCCTCATCGGGCTCTGTGCTGACAGCTAGCTCAGAACCTGGAGCCTGCTTCAGATTCTGTGTGTGTCTCTCTCTCTGATCCTCCCCTGCTCACGCTGTCTCCCTCCCTCTCTCTCTCTTTCTCAGAAATAAATAAAACATTAAAAAAAAAAGAAAAAAAAAGTGACACTGTTTGGGTAATTTGTTATGGCAGCCCTAGGAAACTGACACAGGCACCAAATTTATCATGAAACAATCCCACAGGAAATATTTTTTTTAATTTTTTAATACTAATTAGTATGGCTGCACATCAAAAGAAACAACCCACAAAACTAATAGGCAACCAACGGAATGGGAAAAGATAGTTGCAAATGACATATCAGATAAAGGGTTAATATCCAAAATCTATAAGGAACTCACCAAACTCCACACCCAAAAAACAAACAACACAGTGAAGAAATGGGCAGAAGATATGAACAGACACTTCTCCAAAGAGGACATCCAGATGGCCAACAGACACATGAAACGATGCTCAGCATCCCTCCTCATCAGGGAAATACAAATCAAAACCACACTGAGATACCACCTCACGCCAGTCAGAGTGGCTAAAATGAGCAAATCAGAGAACTCTAGATGCTGGCGAGGATGTGGAGAAACGGGCACCCTCCTACACTGTTGGTGGGAATGCAAACTGGTGCAGCCCCTCTGGAAAACAGTGTGGAGGTTCCTCAGGAAAACAACAATAGAACTCCCCTATGACCCAGCAATAGCACTGCTAGGAATTTACCCAAGGGATACAGGAGTGCTGATGCATAGGGGCACATGTACCCCAATGTTCATAGCAGCACTCTCCACAATAGCTAAAACATGGAAAGAGCCTAAGTGTTCATCAACGGACGAATGGCTCAAGAAGATGTGGTTTATCTATACCATGGAATACTACATGGCAATGAGAAACAATGAAATCTGGCCATTGTGTAGCAACATGGATGGACCTTGAGGGTGTTATGCTGAGCGAAATAAGTCAGGCAGAGAAGGACAAATATCATATATTTGCACGTATAGGAGGATTAGGAGGAACTTAACTGAGGACCATGGGGGAGAAGAAGGGGGGAAATGGTGGGGGAAAGGGAGAGAGGCAAACCATGAGAGACTCTTGAATGCTGAGAAACAAACTGAGGACTGATGGATGTGGGGGGGAGGGGGGAGATGGGCATGGAGGAGGGCACTTGTGGGGATGAGCACTGGGTGTTATATGGAAACCAATTTGATAATAAACTATTTGTAAAAAAAAAAAATACTAATTAGTATGGGGGTCAGGCTGCAAGGGCTCCTTGGGTTGTATAAAAAGCTAGTGTTTTCTTTTTTTTTTTTTATTTTAACATTAATTCATTTTTGAGAGACGGAGAGAGACATAGCATAGGTGAGGAGGGGCGGAGAGAGAGACACAGCCTGAGCGGGGTTCAAACTCACGGGCCGCAAGATGATGACCTTAGCCGAAGTCAGAGGTTCAACCGACTGAGCCACCCAAGCGCCCCTAAAAGCTAGTGTTTTCAACTTGACTTTCTTCTCTTACCTTGGAAACAGATGTTTCAGGCCTCCCATGGCATGTTCCTCCTTCTGTCCCATCACAGCATCCCTAGATTTCTATGTTGAACATTTGAACTTTCTAGATGCTTCACTTCAAATGGCTTCACCTTTAGTCTTCTCCCTATGCTTCTTATTTGTTCTAAAAAAAAATGTTTTTAAGGGGCGCCTGAGTGGGTCAGTCAATTAAGCACCAACTTTGGTTCAGGTCATGATCTCACGGTCTGTGAGTTTGAGCCCTGCATCAGACTCTGTGCTGACAGCTCAGAGCCTGGAGCCTGCTTTGGATTCTGTGTCTCAATCTCTCTCTGACTCTCCCCCACACATTCTCTCTCTCTCTCTCTCAAAAATAAACATTAAAAAAATTTTTTTTAATGTTTTTAAGAAGGGCTTTTAAAAAATTTATTTTCATTTATTTTGAGAGAGAAATAGAGAGTGAGCAGGGAAGAGGAGGAGGAGACAGGAAGAGACAGAATCCCAAGCAGGCTTCACATTGTCAGCATGGAGCCTGATGTGGGGCTCAAACTCATGAACTGGGAGATCATGACCTGAGCTGAAGTCAAGAGTCAGATGTTTAACTGACTGAGCCACCCAGGAGCCCTTCTAAAATTTTTTTCAAAATAAATTATTTAAAATATACAAAGGGCAGGAAATAATATGATGAACACTAATGAGTTACCACCCAGATGTCCCCTCTACCTCTCTGCACTTCTCCCATTCTCCTTTTTTGCCTCTCATGCCTATCCCACCCCACACTCTCGATTTCCTAAAGAAGGTGAGGCAGGTTCATAGGTTGCCCAGCCTGACTATACATGGGTCCGACAGACGCTGTACAACACGTACATGCTGAGATAATGATTAGGTGGCTGGTTGTGGACTTTCAGAAGAGGAGGCAAAGAATTATTACCTTCCAAGTAATTTGAGTATCTCTAGTTCCTTATTCTTAAATATTACATGTGTTTTTCTGGACTGAACCTATCCGAGCATTATTGCCTTTTCAACCAGAAATTCTTTATCCCTAATAATCTGTAAGCAGTGGGGTATGTTGGAAACGGGCTTCTGCCTCCCCCACCTCTGGTTATACACATATACCTTAAATGAAAGACCCTCTTACCTCTTGAGTTATCTTTCAGAATAGATGGAACTACTTTCCATCTGGCCTCACCGAAGGCAGAGAGGGGGTCAGGGCTAATACCTGGGCATGACTACAAATAGCTTTCTTGACCTCTCTTGTACCTTTTGTCTCTTTATTACTCTGCAAAGCTTCCCATTAGAAGATTATATGTGTGTGTGTGTGTGTGTGTATATATATATATATGTATATATATATAAAATATTTAGAAATTCTTATTAACTCTTGGTCATAGACTTCAATTTCCTAATTTCCCCCTGAACTTTAACTCTCCAGTTACGATTTCAAGTTACAGATATCTTGAAGGAACTATTCTTAATGTAATTTAGAGTTCAGAAGATCATTGGGGAGACAAATAGAGGTACAAATGGAATAGCCTAAAGGCATTTAAAAAATATGTTCCTATTCTCTTTTGGTAGGACTGATAAAATTAAAACAAATTGAATTGGTATGATGTTTTTCTCACTTCTCCTGATTTGTTTTGAACCATGGGCTCCATTCTGATTTAGGAGTCTTTCCTGCTCAGCACTTCAGTGATAATTCTCCCCATGGTCTATAGGATCCCTGTTCTCTTTGTTTCTATAGCAACAGTCCCGTGTTGCTTGGCTAGAAGCAATTTTCTGCTGCTGTGGTGAAGCCCCATTTTTTCATTCCTTTCTCCTCAGTTGTCTTGGTAACCAGCCTCTCCCTCTTTGGGTCTCTCAGTGGTAAATTCCACTTCCCTCTTTTTTCTCTCTCTAGTAACAGTCACCTGGTCATGACTTGGACAGTGCTTTCCCATCTGTGAGTGAGCACACTCTGTCATGGTCAGATTGTTGTCATGAAATTAGCCTCTCCTTTGCTTTATTTGCAGCATTTCTCCTGCCTGCCATCTTTCTAGTGGTTGTCATGGTAACCGTACCCTCTGAAAGTCTCCAGGCAAAGGCTCTACAGTTAACAACCATCATGTGAGAGTGTCTGCCAATATATGGCCACACATCTTGATTTTAAAACCAGCCCCAGGCGGGTACCACAAATTGGAAAGAACAGGCTTTTGATCAAAGCAGACTGGACAGAGAAAAAGAGGAATAAGGGACCCTGGGTTCTGATGTTCTCCAAACAATATGTGTGGCTACAAGGTTTAGGCTGGGTCTGCAAGAGTACCCATTATGCCAGCAGTGATCCAAGTGATTGAGAAATGTATTGGCAGTTATTCCAGGCAGGCCTATCATACGATCTAAATTTCCATGGGTAATTCCTCTGGCCCAAGGGATCCTAGTGATATGACCTGAGAGCTAGGCAGAGCCAAGTAATAATCTCATCGAGAAAAAAATTAACCCTTAAATTGGCTAACAAGGGATTAGTAAAATAGATATTTAGGTATTTTTACACAGTACTGAGAATTTCTCTGCCCTTGGGCTTCTGCTCTTACCTCTTTAGTGTAGCAGATGGGGTGTTACAATTAAAATAACACCAAGTGTTCAGCAATAGTTGTTATGTGTGAGGGTATTGTGGTACACACTTTTTGGATATAACTCCATTTTATCCTTATGACAATCCTGAGAGGTATTTAATGATAAGAAGACTGAGGCTAAGGGGCGCCTGGGTGGCTCAGTTGGTTAAGCATCCGACTCTTGATTTTGACCTGGGTCATGATCTCACGATTTGTGAGTTTGAGTCTTGCGTCAGGCTCTGTGCTGACAGTGCAGAACCTGCTTGGGATTCTGTCTGTCTGTCTCTCTCTCTACCCCACCCCTGCTCATGTATGCTCTCTCTCTAAAAATAAATAAATAAACAAATATAACTGGCACCCGGGTGGCTCAGTCAGTTAAGGGTTCGATCTCACAGATCTGTGAGTTTGAGCCCCACATCGGGCTCTGTGCTGAGAGTGTGGAGCCTGCTGGGGATCCTGTCTCCCTCTCTCTTTGCCCCTTCCCTGCTCTCTGTCTCTCAAAAATAAATAAATAAACTTTAAGAAAGAAATAAACAGGGACGCCTGGGTGGCTCAGTCGGTTAAGCAGCCGACTTCAGCTCCGATCTCACAGTTCATGGGTTTGGGCTCTGCGACAGGCTCTGTGCTGACAGCTCAGAGCCTGGAGCCTGCTTCGGATTCTGTGTCTCCGTCTCTCTGATCCTCCCCCACTCATACTCTGCCTCTCTCTCTCAAAAAATAAATAAACATTAAAAAAATTTTTTTAAATAGAAATAAACATTAAAAAAAGAAAGTGAGGCTAAGAGGCAAAGTGAGGTCATGCAGCAGCTGGTAAGTAGCAGAGTTGGGATTTCAACCCAGGTCTATCACAAAGCCCTTTCTTAAAGGTTGTGGTTCTTGAATTTCGGTCTTCTGGTCTCCACTTTTTTTTTTTAAATGTTTATTCATTTTTGAGAGAGAGAGAGAGAGAGCGCGCGAGCAGGGGAGGGTCAGAGAGAAGGAAAGAGAGAATCTGAAGCAGGCTCCAGGCTCCCAGCTGTTAGCACAGACAGCCCTAACATGGGGCCTGAACCCATGAACCGCGAGATCATGACCTGAGCTGAAGTCAGACACTGAATACCCAGGCACCCCTGGTCCTCACTTTCATCTGAGGGTTACAACTCCTTTATCCCTTCTGCCTTCCTTATTCTTCCTCTTCACATTTTGTGGTTTACTTGCTTTTCTCTGTTCTCAATCCATCTTTTGCATCCTTTTGCCAAAGAGATGGAAAATTTTGTCCTTCCTTCTGTGTCTGGGTTTGTTTTGTGGGATAAAAACATTTAGAGCAGCTGCCCTTGCCTGAGAACTAGGCAGATCTGATCCTGGAAAACACCACACTTCTAGTTCAGTGGCTCCAGCACTAGAGAGGCAAACCATTCTCTTCTCCATTTAACACTGCCTGTTTCACATCAGGCACTGTGCTAGGCACTGGAGATATTAGCAGGGACCTAGACCTAGGCAGAATCTGTTCCTTGCCTTTTTTGGAACTAACAGCCTGGAATGGAAGTCAGACAATATTCAGGAGTCAGTATATCATTTTATATTGTAATTAGCGGCATAAAGAAAAGATCTAGGTGCCGTGAAAGAAACAAATAACAGGGATAGATTTGAGATAGGATTGCCATCTCCCATTTAAGAGAGGAGATAGTTTAAACAAATCGTTTTAATAAATTGATTATCGGCTGCTAAAAAAACAAAAAGGAGAGAGGCGAGAGTTGAGGCTCTGGTACCAGCTATTTGAGGGCAGTCAGGTCGAGAGCCTCTCAAGCCTGGAAGCCCCGGTCCCGCCGCTCCCACCTCTCCACTCATCCTCCTAACCCGAGAGGGGTCGGGGAGGTCCTAGGTCTGCGCAGGCGCACTAGCGGTTGCCATGGGGACAGCTGCTCCCGCACAAGCGCAGATATCTTCAAGATGGCGGCGGTGGCGGCTGCCCGAGCAGTGTCTGTGGGCTCCGGGCTCCGGGGTCTGCAACGAACACTGCCTCTTGTAGTGATTCTTGGGGCGACGGGCACCGGCAAATCCACTCTGGCGTTGCAGCTAGGCCAACGGCTCGGTGGCGAAATCGTCAGCGCTGACTCCATGCAGGTATGACAGTGCGGCCGGCCACGGGCCTGGGAACCCCAGAGGCCGCGTGAGGGCCTCTGGCCGAGTGGATACCCTGTCGCATGGGTGTAGTGGGTGAACCGGGGGCTGGTGGGGCCGAGTGGGCAGATGCAGGGAACCCGTAAGTACTAGATGCCCACCCACCGTGTGCTTGCCGTAGTGCCTGGCGATTGATTGGCTTTCCTCATCTCATTTACTTCTCACGACGTTGCTGTGGGTAGGTACTGTCATCTCCATTTGCGCATGAAAAAATTCACCCAGGGAGATGAAACGGCTCTCCCTGTGTCACACAGCGAATAAGTGGAGGAGGTAGCATTTGAACCTAGAAGCTTGACAGGCGTCCAGTAAATATCTTTTGAATGAAAATTCTTGCAGAGCCTTTGCTACCTAAGAGTATTCAGCGACACCGGTATACGTTGATTATTCTCTCTGAGTGCCCCCTGAGGGTATGGAACAGGGTGGATATTCATCGAGACCTGGATTCTAGTTCCAGATCTGCCCTCGGCCACGTGAGCTTGATGTATCTGTAAAGTGGAAAAAAATGCCACCTGCTCACAGGGCTGTGGTGCTTAATAATTGAGGTTATGAATTTTAGAATGAAGAGCAAGGTCGTCAAGAAGGCCAGGGCCTTGCACTTGGTAAATGTTTAAGTTGAGGTTAGAGGTTTTTAAGCTACTGGCTGATGGGAGTCGGGAGGCTTTGTTCTCGTCCCTGAGTTGGAGGAAAGCCCAGAAGGAGTGTAGTACCACACAGCACCTGGGTGCATTTGGGCTCGGGTTGAGAGTGGGTGACATTTTGGGTAAATCTGTGATGGAGGAATTACCAACGCTGTGTATCGAAGATAATTTTCAATTAATGAGTTTCAGAGTAAATGAGGTGCTTGACTGTGAAGTTGCCTGGCACTGAGTCTAGCCCCTCAGTGACGGGTACTCAGCAAGGAAGGGCAGTACTTCCCAGAGTCTGCACCCTATAAACGCCTGGGCATGGTTTCTTTTGGAGTGACTTGGCCATCAACACACATGAATGATTAGGATAATTCAACAAATATTTGTTTGCGGCCTCTACTCTGTGTCAGCTTTAAGAGACAGACTTTACCTCAAATCCCAGCCCTGCCTTTTCTAAGATATGTGACTTCAGCCTGAACTCTTTTTGTGCCTTTGTTTCTTCTGTAAAATAGGGAGAAGAATGTCAATAACGTAACGCAACTGTGATGATTAACGTGATAAAGTAAAGCATTTAATGCAGTGTACGAGGGGAGCGCTAAAAATACCATAGGTGCTCTTTTCCGCAAGGCTCTTTTAGAGAGAGAAAACCGTAATCCCTCTCCTCAAAGAGTTTTAGTCCGGCTAAACATGAAACAAAGCAGAATTAGTGTTTGAACTGTGATATTAATGGTGCTTTGCAAGGTGGATGGGGCAGGGCGGAGAGAGACTGCAAGTGCTAGATTTTATACCTAACCCTACAATTTCTGAGAAGGGAGAAATCAGTGAAAGCTGGCGTGGCTAGTCATGGAAAGCTCTCTTTTAAGGGACTTAAAAGGTGAAGTTTGGAGAGATACGAAAGAAGAAAAGGCGGGGCGCCTGGGTGGCTCAGTTGTTTAAGCGTCCGACTTCGGCTCAGGTCATGATCTCACGGTGGTTCGTGGGTTCGAGCCCTGCGTCAGGCTCTGTGCTGACTGCCAGCTCAGAACCTGGAGCCTGTTTTGGATTCTGTGTGTGTGTCTCTCTCTCTGACCCTCCCCTGCTCACTGTCTCTCTCTGAGAGTCGCTGTCTCTCTCTCTCTCAGAAATAAACAAAACATTAAAAAAAAAAAAGAAAAGAAAAGGCATGTCAAAGGAGAGAACATGAAGGAAGATTCAGAAAGTGAAATGGGCACGTGTGCCTGGAGGATGGTGAAAGGCAGTTCATTGGGTGTTGCAGCTACCGTGGAATGGGGCGGGAGCCACAGGATGAAGGAAGACAGTGTGTAAGGAGCATTCATTTGTCAATAGTGTGCATGATGAGTTGGATTTGGGGGTGGGTGTAGGGAATGCAGGGGAAAAGAAAGATGTAATCATGTTAAAGTGAGTTGGTTACTGATTGCTGAAAGAATAACGCACACCGGGTGATTCGGGATTCAGGTCTGTGGGCCTGGGAGAGCATGGTGAGCAGGGCAGGAGGTCAGGAAGATTTGGCAGGGCACAGCAGGTGTGGCAACGGGACATCCAAGGGGGAAGTATCTTGGGTGGGGGGAGAGCGCAACAGGTATGATCCATGTCAGGACTCTTGCACTTACTGCCTCTGCCTGGTGGAACTTCTCTGTCTGTTGAACCCTGTGGCTTGCTTATTTTACTCAGATGTTGCCTTATGAGGCCTTTGCTGATCCTCCTATTTATTTGTTTGTTTATTTAATTTTTTAACGTTTATTTATTTTTGAGACAGAGAGAGACAGAGTGTGAGCTGGGGAGGGGCAGAGAGAGAGGGAGATACAGAATCCGAAACAGGCTCCAGGCTCTGAGCTGGCTGTCAGCACAGAGCCCGACGCGGAGCTCGAACCCATGAACCGTGAGATCATGACCTGAGCCGAAGTCGGACGCTTAACCTGCTGAACCACCCAGGCGCCCCATGATCCTCCTATTTAAAATAACACACCACATGGGGCACCTGGGTGACTCAGTCCGTTAAGCATCTGACTTCTGCTCAGGTCGTGATCTCACGGTTTGTGGGTTCGAGCCCCACGTCGGGCTCTGTGCTGACAGCTAGCTCAGAGCCTGGAGGCTGCTTTGGAGTCTGTGTCTCCCTCTCTCTGACCCTCCCCTGCTCATGCTGTCTCTCTCTCAGAAATAAATAAAACATTAAAATAAATAAATAAATAAAATAAAATAACACACCACTGCTCCTTGTTCCCTCTCTTTCCCATACATCACACATAGCCATGCCAGGGAAGTGTTCTCAGGAAGTCATCTTAGTTTTACATTTATTTAAAATAATTTTTAAATAATGTTTGTTTATTTTTGAGAGAGAGAGAGAAAGAATGCCTGCTGGGGAGGGGCAGAGAGAGAGGGAGACAGAATCTGAAGCAAGCTCCAGCTCTCAGCACAGAGCATGATGTGGGGCTCAAACTCACAAACTACAAGTTATCATGACCTGAGCTGAAGTCAGATGCTTAACTGACTGAGCCATCCAGGTGCCCCTTAATTTTACATTTATTTTTAAGTAAGTTAGTGACTTCTGGCAATGAGTGTATGTATATAGCTCTTTAATAGCTCTTACCCATTTCTCAGAAATGTTTCTTTTTTTTTTAATGTTTTATTTATTTTGAAAGAGAGAGAGAGACAGCGTGAGCAGGGGAGGGTCACAGAGAGGGAGACACAGAATCTGAAACAGGCTCCAGGCTCTGAGCTAGCTGTCAGCACAGAGCCGGATGCGGGGCTCGAACCCACAAACCATGAGATCATGACCTGAGCCGAAGTCGGACGCTTAACCAACTGAGCCACCCAGGCACCCAGGTGCCCCAAGAAATGTTTATTTCTGAACAAGAACAAGGTTGAGGTCTTGTTGACCGTAAAATAAGTCATGTCTGTGGGGCAACGTGCCTCATATCGTGCTGATGATATAGTGGACCCTTTTTTTTTAAACATTTTTTTTAAAGTTTATTTATTTTTGAGAGACACAGATCATGAGTGAGGAAGGGGCAGAGAGAGGGGGAGACACAGAACCCAAAGCAGGGTCCAGGCTCTGAGCTGTCAGCACAGAGCCTGATGCGGGGCTCGAACTCACAAACTGCAAGATCATGACCTGAGACAGTCAGAAGCTTAACCGACTGAGCCTCCTAGGCACCCCTATAGTGGACCCTTAATATTTGGTGAAATATTTGTTGGTTTGCCTTATTAAAACGGCACATCCTGATCCATTCACCTTTTTCCTGTGGTTCTGTAGATAACTAGAATATGGGAATTAAATTTCTTCTGTCCTAAGGATGCCACAGGATTATTTAATGTATGAAAACACTTTGAAGATTATTGAGCCTCCTGAACTGGCTGTAGGTTGTGTTTAGTTTTGATTATACCATGGATATTTGTAACATTTCCTCTTGATTCCCATTGGAAAACTTTGACCTTTAATTTTACTTTTCAGTCCAAATAATTATATAAAGTATCTCTGCCCCATTTATGTGGTTATACGCAGTTCTTCACTTCTACTTTTGCTTCCCATGCCCCTGTTACTTGCTTCACTGTTTTTTTTTTTTTTTATTTAAAAAAATTTTTTTTAACACGTATTCATTTTAGAGAGAGTGCAAGCAGGGAGGGGCAGAGAGAGGGGGAGACACAGAATCTGAAGCAGGTTCCAGGCTCAGAGCTGTCAGCACAGAGCTCGATGTGGGGCTCAAACTCATGAACTGCAAGATCATGACCCAAGCTGAAGTCAGAAACTTAACCGCTTAACCGACAGAGTCACCCAGGTGCCCTTTCACTTGTTTTTTATCCAGTGGAGGGAGATGGTGCTTTTTAGCGACTTGAGGTTGACTCAGAATTTTTAGTAAGCATGTGAACAAAATGACATTTAAAAAAAGAATTGAAGTATAGCTGACTTGCAATGCTACATTAGTTTCAGGTGTACAAAATGATATTCTTTTTTTTTTAATATTTTTATTTATTTCTAGGAGAGAGAGACAGCGTGAGCAGGGGAGGGTCAGAAAGAGAGGGAGATACAGACTCTGAAATAGGCTCCAGGCTCTGAGCTGGCAGTCAGCACAGAGCCCAACGTGGGGCTCGAACCCACGAACCCCGAGATCATGACCTAGCAAAAGTCGGATGCTTAACCAACTAAGCCACCCAGGCGCCCCCAAAATGATATTCTTAATGTCAGATTACCAGCTCCTTGAAAGAGCATTTTCAATTTCAAATAAATACACAGGCAGGATGATAGTAATAACTTAAATTTGCATAGCAAATTTGTTTATAAAATACTTACATATGCTTTTTATTCTACCTTACCTTGTAAGGTAGAAATCATTGTCATTTCACAGGTGAAGACAACAGGTCTTACAGTAAGATCTGACAGTAAGTAGCAAACCTGGTGTTGAACACAGGTGTTTACTTTCCATGCCCACTGCCTTATCCGCACAAAGCCATCCCCTTTAGATGAGGCAGGAGCTGTGGTGTTCAGTCATTAGAGTATTTCTTAACTTGTATGCCACTCATCTTTCACAGGAGTGTGCTACATTTTGATCAGGATATAAAATGTATTTCAGTATTCATGTTGTGAATCATAGTATGAATTCATAGTGATGTCTGTCAAACGGAGTGTTGGCCACATGAGGCATTGCCTATGGGGATAAAACTTGCTGCAACTAAGAGATTTAATATAATGTCAATAATTTGATAGAGAATGTTTACTAAAACAAAGGGGAAACTTGGCCTTGGGGAGAGCCTAGACGGAGCAGTAAACTTTGTTGTACAGCCACAGACCAAAGGATGACCAAATGGAAAGTGTGATCTTTAGAGAGTTCTTTCAAGCTTCCAAGATGATCTTTTAAATAATAAATATTTGCTTTTGGAATGATGTCCAGAATTTTGTATATCATAAGTATACTTGTAATTCAAAAAGGATTGTAAAACACTGTGTTAAATCTTAAACTGTCTTGCACCTCATACTTGTTTTGTCATCCTTTTGTCCTGCCTTAACCGTAGGGTGGTCCCAGGGCAGTTGGGGCAGTTCCCATCCAGGGAAAGTGATTGTTTTTTTGTGAACATTGAATAAGTATATTGAGGTAGCTTCTTCAAGGGAAAACCACGATGGAATGTTAAGGGTAGTATATCTAGGGTGATAGATAATATTGTTCTGGAGCCCTGTGGATAATGACTTGCTTCTGTAGCCATGTCGCATCTGAAGGTCCTGCGTGGCTTCTTGCTTCCCATTCTCCTGCACTAGATTTGTTGCGTGGGAAGTCAGAAACTCTCTGAGGGACTACTTGCTCAGAGACTCCTGCTGGGCTCCACTTTGGATTTCTCCCTGGCAGGTGTGATTATAGGGAGAAACAACATTTATGCTTAATTTCCTGAGTTTTCCAAATGCCGGTTTCACATATTATAGAAACATAAATGTTGTTAGTCAACAGTGAGAGCCTAAATTTAAGGAGGGTCAGGTAATACAATGCCTGTTTTCCAGGATGGAAAAACTGAGGCACAGACGATTAAAGAGCACACCAGAGATCACACCTGGGAATTGGATCTGGGTCTTCTGACTCCTGTGGAGTGTCTAATATATTGCAGGAAGATGATACTGAAGATCTTCTTTTCAGTCTGAGTCTTTTTCTTGGCATGTAAATTCAAGGTACAATGCATCGCCTTCAGTGACTGGATGAAACATTGTACTGAGAAACATGAAGGCACTTGCCAAAAGATGTACAATGACTGCCTGGAAATACAGACTGCCAACTATATGCCACGAGATAAATAAACAAAGTGTTCTATTTGGGTTTATAGAGAGGAAGTATCCCTAATGCTGTAGTTCTTCAAGTCCTGCGGAGAAGCAGCAGTCATACATAGGCGCACTGTTCCCTTTGTGTTTGTCTAAACCTACAAGAGGAGAAGCAAATGATTTTTGGCAGCCTGACTTGTGAGCAGCCCATGTGTCATCTAATAGATGTGGAGTCTGGGTTCTTTTTGTCTGCTTTGGGACATGATTTAGGAGCAGTATTTTTTTTTTTTTTTTAACCAAAGGACTGTTTGTCTGATAGTGCTCAAGGGAGATCTGGGATGCATGGGGGAGGGATATAAAAGGAGAGGAGGGAGTGAATCACAGAGGCTTAGTAGGACACGGAATAAAAGCCACAAAAACCTGTTAACCAGGAGAGGTGGGGGCTGTCTGGAGGCTGTTTGCCACAACTGAACAGAGGCGCATCCTTTAAAAAAAAAAGACTGAGCCTGGGGGCGCCTGGGTGGCTCAGCTGGTTGAGCGTCAGACTCTTGATTTCAGCTCAGGTCATGATCTCATGGTTTGTGGGATCAAGGCCCATGGAGGGCTCACTGCTGAGCGGGCTTGGGACTCTCTCTCTCCTTCTCCCTCAGCCCCTCCCCCACTCATGCACTCTTTGTCTCTCAAAATAAATAAACATTAAAAAAAAAAAAAAAAAAGAGGGGCGCCTGGGTGGCTTAGTCGGTTAAGCGTCCGACTTTCGCTTAGGTCATGATCTCGTGGTTCGTGGGTTCGAGCCCCGCATCAGGCTCTGTGCTCACTGCCAGCACAGAGCCTGGAGCATGTTTAAAAGACTGAGGCTGACAAGAAGCTAAGAAGGAAATCTCAAAATTTTTGACTCCTCCAAAAAATCTATGAGTTTCTAGATCCCTCGATTCACCTCCATTGTGACTGAATTTAGTTTTCCTTTGGCTACAGTATTCAGCTTGGGTGGGTTGTTCATATACTGTATATTCACTTTTTTGCAGCAATGAGAAGAATTCTGGAATCAGACCTTCGATGTTATGTCACTACTGGCCAAATGAGAACTCATGGGAGAGCACAAATGGGCCTTGCAGGTTCAGATTTGTGAGGATGAGGTGCTGCCCTGATGCTTCAGTGCCTGGGGCAGGGTGTTGAAATAGCTCTTCTTCAAATGGAATATATGTTCCAGGGGTAAAAGTTACTTGGGGTATGTAGGAATTCACATATATAATTTGTATAATGTACTTGTATTTGGCTTAACTAAATTGGTTTTGGTTTCTTGTGTAGTTTGAATTCTTTAGATAAATTTGAATCAGACTGGGGCCCTTTTTGCCTCCTTGCTTACCTTTGGGGCCCTGGTTCAGAGCTAGAGGTTCACCACTGCTGCTTCCTTATTGTGGCATCCAGAGTTCAAGCTCACACCATTACAGCATGAATAATCTTCATAATAATAGCAGCAACACAGAAAGCAACAATAGTATATATGCCAGGTACCATTCTAAAAGTTTGACATGTATTATCTCATTTAGTCTCATCACAGCCTTATGAGGTAGGCAGTATCATTATCTCACCCCTCCAGAAAATTACTTTCTTGAGCCCTATCTCTGTGCCATTCTATGTTTTCTCCTCCATGTCTTCTGACTTATTTATCCATTCATCCTGCATCCCATTCTTTTCCCCTGTACCCACTGTATACATTTTATCAGGCAGCCGAGGAAGACTGTTCCTGACAAAAGAACAGCATGAGCAAAGTAAAGGAAGAATAAAAGTGTATGGTACATTTTCAAGGAATGACTACGAATTATCTGGCATAGAGGATACTTGAGGAACAGTAGTAGGAGGTAAAACTAAAAGTATAGGACCCTGTGAACAAATTGTAGAGGCCCTTGAAAGGAATGCCAGGAGGCGTGGGGTTTTAAATTCACAAGTGATAGTGAATCTGTTACATAGGTTTACTCTGATGACTGGGGTGGAGAGTGGGTTAGAGAGGGATAAACAGCTTAGGATTCGGTTACAATAGCCTGGGTGAGGGGCTGGAGTTGGTCTTTGGCTGGGAAGTAGAGGTAACCATTTTGACATTTTAGAGACAGAATCAATAGGAGTTGGGTTTTGGGGGGAAAAAGTCCAAATAACAGGAAAGTACAAAGGAAATATCACTATAGTCTTAGCATTAGAAGGTAAAACATTTTAACCGTGCTGGTGCATATCCTTTCAGACATTTGTGTATTTATGCACACGTGCTTATGTGTCTCCCCACCCCCACCCCCCCACCCCCGATTTTACACTGGTAAAATACACATAAAATCTACTGCCTTAACCTTTTTTTTTTTTTTAAGTAAAAAAACTCTACAGCCAACATTGGGCTCGAACTCCGGACCCTGAGATCAAAAGTCATATTCTCCACCAACTGACCCAGCCAGAACCTCCATCTTAACCATTTTTAAGTGTACAGCTTAGTGGCATTAAGTAATGCATGAATCTGTGTGACCATTATCACACCATGTATCTCCGTCACACCATGTATCTCCGTAACTCTTTTTGTCTTGTAAAACTGAAACTCTGTACTCTTAAACAGTACCTCCCCATTCCTCTTTCCTCTCAGCCCTTGGTAACCACCGTTCCACCTTCTATGTCTGTGATTTTCACTGCTCTCAGGTACCTTATATAAATGGAATCATACAATATTTGTCTCTTTTGTGACTTTCACTTAGCATAACGTCTTCAGGGTTCATTTATGTGTGTGTGTTTCTACGTATATTGACTCATACATTTGCTGTTCTTCTGTGTCCTGCTCTACCCCCAGTCTTAGCAGTGTGTTATGGATAACTTTATGTGTTAATGTCATGCAGCTGTGCATCATTGGTCTCAGCCTGGGGTCAGTTTTCCCCCTGGGGGACATTTGCAATTTCTGGAGACATTTTTGGTTGTAACAGCTGGGGAGGTTGGTTCCTGACATATACTGGGTAGAGACCAGGAGTGCTGCCAGACATCCTACTATGCATAAAACAGCTCCTCACAACAAAGATTTATTCTGCCCCAAATCGTTGTGTATTGTTCCGAGGTGAGGAAACCCTGTTCTACTTTATTGTTGTCTGTGACATTTTGAAGTAATTACAGATTTATACAAGGGTTTCATAGATAGTAGAGAGAGTTCGTGTATACCCTTCACCCATCTTCTCCTAAAATTAACATCTTACATCATCATGGTACATTTGCCAACACTTAGAAATTGATGTTGGTACAATACTGTTCATTGGTTCTCACTAGTTTTTATACTATCGGCCTTATCCTCTTTAGGATCCCTTCTAGGATCCCACATTGCATTTAGTTAGCTCCTGTCTCTTTAGGCTCCTCCAATCTGTGACAGTTTCCAGTCTATGACTTTGATACTTTTGAAGGGTCCTCATCAGCTATTTTGTAGAATGTTTCTCAATTTGGGTTTTTCATGATTACACTGGCATTACAGATTTTGGGAGAACATACCTTTCTCATTATGTCATATTAGGGTATGATGTCAACATGACTTATTTCTGGTGCTGTTAACATTAACCTTGATTGTTTGGTTTGGGTTGTATCTGCCAGATTTCTCCCACTGTAAAGCCCCTCTCAATACTCTGTTTGTTAGAAATGACTTGCTAAGTCTAGCCCACATTGAAAGGGAGGGGATTTAAGCTCTACCTCCTGAAGGGAGGATTATCCAAGAATGTGTGGGCATATGTTAAAAGCCCCACAATAATTAATTATTTTAGGGGAGATACTTTGAGACGATTCAGATGTCCTATTTTTCCCTAAAGTTTCACTCACTAATTTTAGGATTTATCAGTGGATCATTCCTGCTGCAGTTACTATGATAATTTCCTTCATTCCTTCTACTTTTGTGAATTGTAATTTTTCTGGAATGATTTGTCCTTTCTCCCTATTTATTTACATCATTTACTTATATCAGTATGGATATTTATTTTATTCTTTGGGTTATAATCCAATACTGTGTTACTTATTTTGTTGCTCAGATTATTTAACTTTGGTTATTGAATGTTCTTTCACACTGACTCTGTGTCCTTCGGCATGCCTCCAGGTTTGTTTGCTTAGCACTTCCTTTCTGGCACTACAAGATGCTCCCAGCTTATACTTGTCTTGCCCAAGCTCTAGAATCAGCCATTTCCCCAAGGAGCCCTGCTTCCTTTTATTGGTGAATAGTTTTGTTCTGTTTTGTTTGTTTGTTTGTTTGTTTGTTTTAGTGAATGGTATTTAGAAACCAAAATCTGGGGCTCCTGGCTGGCTCAGTTGGTTAGCCGTCCAACTTCGGCTCAGGTCATGATCTCACAGTTCGTGAGTTCAAGCCTTGAATCAGGCTCTGTGCTGACAGCTCAGAGCCTGGAATTTGCTTCTGAGTCTGTGTGTGTGTGTGTGTGTGTGTGTGTGTCTCTCTGCCCCTCTCCTGCTTTCTCTCTCTCTCTCTTAATAAATAAACATTAAAAAAATTTTGTTGCTACTGGATATCATTGTTTCTTGTCCCTTCAATGGAAGAAGCTAGGAAACATGCTATGTACACTAATCCACGTACACACAAATATCTATGTTTATATCTATGTTATATACTATATACATTATATCTATACATATGAAACTAGACAAGGTTTACACAGATATCTCTGACTTGACTCTGGCACCACAGGATTCATCCCAATGTTCTCTTTGCTTATTAGTGACTTCTTTCTCAGAAAGTAAGAAATTTGGCTTCTTGGGCACCTGGGTGGCTCAGTCGGTTAGGCGTCCAACTTTGACTCAGGTCATGATCTCGCGGTTCATGGGTTCGAGCCCTGTGTTGGGCTCTGTGCTGACAGCTAGCTCAGAGCCTGGAGCCTGTTTCGGTTTCTGTCTCCCTCTCTCTCTGACCCTCCCCTGCTCATGCTGTTTCTCTCTCTCTCAGAAATAAATAAAACATTAAAAATTAAAAAGAAAAGAAATTTGGCTTCTCATTGGCTACAATATATTTATTTATGCAACCTATAAAGTAGTTTCAGTAGTTACTTATGTGAGAAACAAATTTACCAATCAGGTATAATGTTTGTGTACAGTTCTTTTTGTTCATTTTAGCCTTTGGTATCTAGACATAGCAATATTATATACACAGTTATTTAGGTAAGCTCCCTTTTCCCCCCTCCACTGCCCTTCAATGAGGTAATGAGGTTACATTTGTAACACAGGTAGATTCGTTACAGTCTGCATTCTATCCTGGGTTCCCCAGAAATTCTGGGCATTTAAAAAAAATTGCATACAGTAAAGTACATTCTTTGTTGAGTACTGTTTTGTGGGTTTTGGCAAATGCAGAGGCAGGTATCCACCCTGACAGTACTGTACTAAACAGTTCCATCACTCTAAAAATTGCCTTGCATGGCCTCTTCATAGTCAGCTTTTCTACGTACCCCATCTTTCAACAACCACTGCTCTCTGTTTTCCATCCCCATGTTTTTGCCTTTCCCAGAATGTAACTTACATGGAATCCTACAGTATGCAGCCTTTGGGGGCTGACTTTTTCACTTAGCAAAGTACCTTTTAAATTCTTCCAAGTCCATTATTCTTTATTGCTAAATGTCATTCCATTGTATGGATGTACCATAGTATGTCCATTCACCTAGGAGAGGACATCTGGGCTTCCAGTTTTAGCACTTACAAAGAAACCTATTCTAAACATTCGTGTGCCGATGGTTTAACTTTATAGGAAACTCTTAAAGGATTTTCCAAAATGGCTGTGCCATTTTGCATTCCTACTAGCAGTGAATGAGAATTTCTGTTCCTCTGAATCTGTATTCTCTCCAGGATTTGGTATTGTCTTTTTTTTTTTTTTCTTTTAGCAATTCTAATAGGTATGTACTGGTATCTCAGGGTGGTCAATTTACATTTCCCTAAAGGCTAATGATGTTGAGCATCTTTTCATATGCTTATTTGCCATCTGTGTATCTTTGAAGTGTTTGTCAGATCTTTTGGGGGATGTGTTTGTCTTATTCTTGACTTTAAAAAATTTTTTTAATAAAAATAATTTTTAATAAAAATATCTGTTTATATCTATGTTATATACTATATATTATATCTATATATATGAAAATAAACATGGTTTACACAGATTCTTAAATTTCTTTTAAGGTTTATTTATTTTTGAGAGTGAGAGAGAGACAGAGACAGAATGTGAGTGGGAGAGGGGCAGAGAGATAGGGAGATACAGAATCCGAAGCAGGCTCCAGGCTCTGAGCTGTCAGCACAGAGGCCGATGCGGGGCTCGAACCCACGGACTGTGAGATCATGACCTGAGCTGAAGTCGGACGCTTAACCAACTGAGCTACCCAGGCATCCCTGTCACCATTTTTTAAAAAGAAGTTTTATTTAAAGAAAAAATTTTATAGTTTTACATTTTACATGTAGGTCTGTGAGCTGTTCCGAATAATTTTTTGTTTAAGGTGTGATATTATGGACATCCAGTTGTGCCAGCACTGATTTTGAAAGGCTATCCTTTCTCCACTATTTTGCCTTTGTACTTCTGTCAAGGGCTGTGTTCTGTTCCATTCATCTATGTGTCTCTTCTTTTGCCAATATTGCACTGTCTTGATTACTGTGGCTTTATAATAAGTCTTGAACTTGGACAGCGTAAGCCCGCCAGCTTTCTACTTTGTTGTTTTTAGTATATGTGCTGCCGAAGCGAGCATTCTACTTTGTTGTTTTTAGTCTCTGGGTAGTCTATTTTTTTTTTTTAAGTTTATTTATTTATTTTTAGAGGGAGACGGGGAGAGAAAATCCCAGACAGCTCACGCTGTCAGCATGGAGCCTGATGCGGGACTTGATCCCATAAACCATGAGATCATGACCTGAGCCGAAACCAAGAGTCAGATGCTTAACTGACTGAGCCACTTAGGCATCCCATCTATGTAGTCTGTTTCATAGGTGTATCATATAGATGACAATTTGTCCCATCTGTTGATGGGCATTAGTGCCTTAGGCTATTATGAATAGTACTTCTGTGAACATGTATATATACATGTATTTGTTTGATTATCTGTTCTTAGTTATTTTGGGTAATACCTAGGAGTAGAATTCATATGGCCATTCTATGTCTGACTTTTAGAGGAATTGCCAAACTGTTTTACACAATGGCTGTACTATTTTACATTCCCACCAGCAATGTGTAAGCATACCAGTTTCTCTACCTCTTCTCCAATACTTGTTGTTTTCCTTTTAAAAAATTATTTTTAATTTTTATTATTTTTTAAAGTTTATTTATTTTGAGAAAGACAGGGCACAAGCGGGGGAGAGGCAGAGAGACAGAGAATCCCAAGCAGCCTCTGCGCTCCATGCTGAGCCCAACATGGGACTCAGTCTCATGACAGTGACATCATGACCTGAGCTGAAATCAAGAGTTGGACGCTCAAACGACTGAGCCATCCAGGCACCCTTTTCCTTTTTAATAAAATTTTCCTTAGTAAAAAAAATTATAACCATCTTAGTGGTGGTGAGAGTGGTATCGCTTTATAGGTTTGATTTATATTTTCCTAGTGGCCATTTGTATATCTTCTTTGGAAAAATCTATTTATGTCTTGTGTTTAGTTTTAATTTGGGTTGGTTGTCTTTTTGTTGTTGGTTGGCACATGTTACATTTTGATACATACTGTCAGACTACTTTGAAGAAAGTTTGTACCAGTGGTATGTCTGTTTTTGTTCACCCTTGCAATTCTGTGTATTACCTGTCTTTTCATTGTTGTAGTTTGGTAACAAGAGATGAATTTCATTTTGATTTCATTTCTTAGGTTAATTTTCTTTTCAAGGGTGGGTTGGTCATTTGCATATTTCTTTTTTTAATTTCCTGCTCATACCTGTTATGCCCACTTCTATATAATGGTTTTCATTTTTGTGTTTATTGATTTGTAAGAGCTTTTTGTGTATTGTAAATTTTAATCCTTTATGCAATCTCATGTATTGGAAGTATTTTTTCATTTGTCTTTTGACTTGTGTGGTTTTTTTGGTCATATAAATGTTTTAAGTTTGTATATTCTTGTACTTTTTATGAGTACATGTTAGTTTTAACATTCTTTTAAAAAGAGAATGTTATAGGGACACGTGGCTAGTTCAGTTGGACTCTTGCTCTCTGGGTCATGAGTTCAAGCCCCACATTGGGCATAGAGCCTACATTATTATTTTTTTAAATACTTTTAAAAAATTAATATTTATTTATTTTTGAGAGAGAGAGAGAGAGACAGGCAGAGAGGCAGAGTGTGAGCCGGGGTGGGGCAGAGAGAGAGGGAGACACAGAATGTGAAGCAGGCTCCAGGCTCTGAGCTGTCAGCACAGAGCCCTATGCGGGGCTGGAACTCACCGAGCTGTGAGATGGTGACCTGAGTTGAAGCTGGATACTTAACTGATTGAGCCACCCAGGTGCCCCGAATCTACTTAAAAAAAAAGAGAGAGAATATTGTAATAGATATATAACTTACTGAACTGTTGGAACTTAACAGATGTGACTAAAAAGTATTGTTGATCCTCTGGTATAAATGAAGGTAGACTCGGGACCTCCTTGCCCGCACCGTGCCTGTTGCCCTTACCTTGCAGTCCCCTGCATGCATAATTACAGACGGAATATGGGATTTGACATTGTCCAGGTTGGTGCTTTTGGTTAGCTACCTGGCTACCCAGTTTCCTTACTTTCCTTTTTTTAGTTTACATCTTATTAGTGCATGATAACTTGTAACTGGGGTTCTCACTCCCAGGTGCACATTGTAAGCACCTGGAGAGCATTAAAAAACATTGATGCTCGAGCTTACAGTATTCAGTAAGTGTGTATTGATTGGAATTAGATTTAGATGATTTGCCTATTAGGCAAATATCCCAATTTATAGTCTGTCTTTACTCTGATGTCTTCATTTAGCCTTTTTAGCCTAGTAGGCAGTTTTATTTACTGAGAAAACTGGATTTTAGTCTCAGCTTTGCCACCGACTTGCTGTATTTATAACCTGGGACAAGATACTGCCCTCTCTGGGCTTTAGTTTCCTCTTTGGCTATATTGGGGGTGGGGGTAGGGGGGAGGACTGATTAGGTTAGATCAGGGGTGGGCAGACTTTCTGTTAAGGTCCAGATAGTAAATACTTTAGGCTTTGTGGGTCATACAGTGTCTGTCACAGTGTCTATTTTTTGTTTTTTATTTTGAGAGAGAGAGTGGGTGTGCTTCTGTGTGGGAGGGACAGAGAGAGAGAGAGATAAAGAGAGAGGGAAAGACAGAGAGAATCTCAAGCAGGCTTCATGCTGTCAGCACAGCCCCAAACCCCAGCTTGATCCCACGAACCCCAAGATCATGACCTGAGCCGAAATCGAGTTGGAAATTTAACCAGCTGAGCCATACAGGCTCCCCTGTCTGTCACAGTGTCTAAAGCTCCTTTTAGCTCTGGTATTTTATGGTTCTCTTCTTTCAAGCCCTAGCCAAGGGTCTCACCTCGAAGAACCAAGGAAAATCTTGTTTAACCACCACCAATTAAATATAGATAGTACCAAGCACTTCTGTAGTGCTTACCATTTGCCTGCCATTATTCTAAATATTTCATCTATATTAACTCTAATCTTCAGAATAACCTAGTGAGGAGTGTAGGTGCTATTATTCCCATTTTATAGATTAGGACACTTGAGGCAAAAAAAAAAAAAGATACTTAAATATCCTGCGAAATGAAGTTGGGTAGTAGAGTCAGAATTTGAACCCTTGCTTCTGGCTCCATCATACACTGTTGGCTTTCCCTAACCTAGATGTAGATCTCCAAATAATATATATATAAAATATATAATAATAATATATATCCCAGGTATCTTAAAATAAAATCTCACTGAAACCGTCAAAAGTGGGCCAGTCTGGAGGCCATAAAAATGGCCATAAGAAGAGCTTTATTATTAATTTTATTTTGTCAAAAGAGCCCTTTTGTTTCTGTCCCAACATTATAGTCACATGGCATTGTCTTTGTGTGTATTTTCAGCTTTCTATCATATTTACTCTTCAGAACTTTGAAGGGGTTCAGTGCATGGAAGCTGTCTTCTCAGTTTCTGGAATTTAATTTCACCTTAGTAGGAATTCATTACTTCAAGCAAGCAAACACACCAGAGTCAAATGGGGATAAAAACTCTCCTGGTGAGAGGCAGCAGAAACAGCTTGTGTTATAGGCGGAGCATCTAGGCTTTAGTCGTGTCTCTATTGCCAGCCAGTTACATATGCAGGGGAGATCCTTGAGCCTCCATATTCTCATGTATAAAATTTCAGCTGATTGGACCGGGTGGGTGATCTCGGAATTTCCTTATGTCCCTGCTTTGCCAGGGCTTGCAGGTGGATTGTAAGGAGCCGCTGCAGAGGCTCTCCATTGCAGTTTCTCATGCTGTGTGACTTTAAAGTATGTGCCAATTCTACATTCTCTGCCCTGATCTGCCTGCATTTATTTATTTACTTATTTAAAAATTTATTTATTTATTGAGAGAGAGAATGAGTGGGGGAGGGCAGAGTGAGTGAGAGCGAGAGCGAGAGCGAGAGCGAGAGCGAGAGAGAGAGAGAGAGAGAGAGAGAATCCCAAGCAGGCTCCTCACTGTCAGCACAGAGCCCGATGTGGGGCTTGAACTCAGGAACCACGAGATCATGACCTGAGCTGAAATCAAGAGTTGGTTACTCAACCTACTGAAGCCACCCAGGTGCCTCTGTCTGCGTTTATTTGATGTAAAAATGTTTCACATTCTTTTTATCAGTTAGGAAGATCAGTTAGGAAGGTGCTTTAGAAGAATGCATGGTGTACTTATTATGTATGCACTTCTCAGTTTGAGAAGCATGGCCTTGTATTATGATTCTAGTTTCTTTTCCCTTAGAGACAGTCATGGGAGGACTAGAAGCCTTGATCTGCACTACAAATCCAAGCCACTCCTCTCCCCAGACTGAACACATCAGGTACCGGTTCTCCTGCTTTCTGAGCATCTTCGTCTGACTGATTTAGTCAGGTTGTCTGCAGTTGAACTTCTGCCAGGCGCTAAAAGGAGTAGTTAATTGCCTGCCATGAGGTTCCTGCATTAATTCATTCTTTCTTAATGAAGCATAAAAATTTTAAAAGTTATCTTTTATTTAGAAAGAAAAGTTAAGGGGCACCTAGGTGGTTCATTCGGTTAAGCGTCCGACTTCGGCTCGGGTCATGATCTCACGGTTCGTGGGTTTGAGCCCTGTGTCGGGCTCTGTGCTGACAGCCAGCTCAGAGCCTGGAGCCTGCTTCAGATTCTGTGTCTCCCTCTCTCTCTGACCCTCCCCTGCTCACACCGTCTCTCTCTCTCTCTCTCTCTCAGAAGTAAATAAAAACATTAAAAAAATTTTTTAAAAAAAGGAAAATCAACTTTTGATGAATGCCAATATCCTTTAAAAAATAATTTTTCCAAACAATCCTTTTTCCTTTTACCCTCCTCTGCCAAAACTCTTTTTTCTGAAGTTTGGTTTATTAGAAGGGGATATTAGAAATGAGAAACCTCAGGTTCCAGGAGAGAAAGCTGACTCTCCAAAGTCATAGAGCTGATTTGTATAGAACAGAGATTAGCCACATGGTGGGAAAAGAACACCATGAAATCAGAAGACATGGTTCAAAGTTTGCCTCTGCCACTAACTAGCTGTGTGACTTTGGGCAGGTTACCTAACATGTCTGTTTTCATTTATTTGTTGATAAAATGGAAGCAAACATAACCTTCATAGGGTGTGAAATTTTTAACATAGAATTTAGCACTCTGTAATTCAGCCACAGAGTATTCATTGAGTATACTCCATGTATTGTTAGGTACTATGCTAGGTGTTGGGACTAGAGATTAAATACCCAGTCCCTTCCCTTGGAACTTGTAGTCTGATGGGGGAGATAGAACTCACTGTACATGGCTTTAAAATATTTCTGTGATAGAAGTAAATGCAGGGGACTGTGGAGGCACGGAGGACAGCACACATGGGGTAGAACTGAGGAGTGATCTCAAGGCAGGCTTTCCTCAGGAGGTGATGCGGAAGAGTTCGGGGCTGGGTGAGATCAGATTTTCATTTTAGAAAGCTCCCCAGCTGCATTGTGGACTAAGTTGGAGGGGTTACACTGTAAAGGTAGGTAGATCATTGAGGAAGCTAATGGAATGAAGTCTAGTTGGGAAATCATGAAGCCTTCAGTTGGTGTAATGGCTGTGGGAAAGCTGGTGATGGTAAGCTTTGAGATCATTTTAGGAACTAGTATGGATAAAAGTTGAGACGCACTGGAAATAGGGGGAGAGAAACGGATACAGAGAGACTAGGATCACCTCATGGTTTTTGGTTTGATTATTTCGTGGTTCACTCAAGTATGGCTAGGAAGATAAGGAGTTCAGTTTTGGATATATCAGGTTACAGATGTCAGGGGTGATGGTGCTGATGCTGATAATGATGATAGCTAACACTTACTGACTGCTTTCTATAAGGCAGGCCCTATTCCATATGCTTTGCCTGTATTAATTATTTCATTCTTACCATAACCCTTTGAGATTAAATATTATCCTCATGTTATAAATAAGAAATCTGTGGAGCATCTAGGTGGCTCAGTCTATTAAGCGTCTGACTACAGCACAGGTTCTCACAGCTCATGGGTTCGAGCCCTGCCTTGGGCTCTGTGCTGACAGCTCAGAGCCTGGAGCCTGCTTCGGGTTCTGTGTCTCCCTCACTCTCTGCCCCCCCCCCCCCCATGTCTCCCTCTCTCTCAAAAATTAATAAACATTTAACAAACTTAATAAAAAATAAGACTAAATAAATATGAAATCTGAGGCACAGAGGGGCTCCTGTGTGGCTCAGTTGGTTAAGCATTTGACTCGGTGTTGTCTTAGGGCAGGACATCACAGTTTCGTGGGTTCGAGCCCCGCATCAGGCTCTGTGCTGACAGTGCAGAGTCGGCTTGGGATTCTCTCTCTCCCTCTTTCTCTGCCCCTCCCTCACTTGCACTGTCTCTGTCTCTCTCAAAATAAATAAACTTAAAAAAAAGAAGAAATCTGAGGCACAGAGAGGTTACATAGCTAGTAAGTAGTGGGGCTAGGACTTAAAATCCAGGCAACTTGACTCCAGAGTCCTTACTGTTAACAACTTCACTGTATTATATTCTTCTCATTGATGATGAAAATGTCCACTAGGCAGTTAGATATACAGGTCTAGCATTATGAGAGAGAACTAGATTGCAGATGTGCGTTTTGGGAGTTAGCACAAAAATGGTTATAGAAGCCATGTCAGACAGTTCATAGTATAGAAATGACAGGTATGTCCCATAAAGATAGCCATTTCTCAATATTGTTACCATGACAGATATTGCTGATAGATCAGTGATTGGCTTCATTCAGTAGGGAAACTGAGGAAGGGCCAGTGAGATAGGAAGGAAAGTGGGAGAGATTGCTGCCATTGAATGATCTCCAAAGGAAAGAGACTAGTCATATTAGATTGTTGCTTTTTCCATTACTTGTGTTGAAAGTTTATAGAAAGGTGTTATATTTGGCAGTCAGGGTTTCGTAGTGATCTCAGAGAGTGTGATGTGCATGGAGCAGTGGGGGACATTCAGCAGAGAAGGTAGGTAGTGGTTGTATTGATCCATAATCCGAGATTGTGGTCTGCAAGGCAGATGTAATTCATAGAGGCAGGAAAGTGATTGAAGGACTTCAGGATCTAATTTGAAAAAAAATTTTTTTCTTTAACATTTATTTACTTTTGAAAGACAGAGACAGAGTGAGCATGATAACCCTGAAGGTTTGGAGCCTAATATAAGTAGGATCTTCAGCTGTATATTTATAGGTTTTGGGGAGTTTTCTCCAAGGTGAAATTTTTTTGGACCAGGGTTTCTCGACTTCAGGACTGTTGACATTTTGGGTCGGGCTAATTGGTTGTTGTGTGTGTGTGTGAGGAGGTAAGGAGGTGTCCTTGTGTTATAGGATGTTTAGCAGCATCCCTGACCTCTGTCCACTAGATACCACCCCCTGCAGTTATGATAGCCAAAAATGTTTACAGACATTGCCAAATGTCCCCTGGTGGACACATCCACTTCTGGTTGATAACGCGGCTGTAGATTCTGCTGGTTTTCCTCTAGGCCTCTGTTGTAAATTTCACTCACTTTCGTTAGTGCCTCTGGGCACTTTAGCTCTGTTGGTTTGGAGAGTTCAGGTTATTTCAGTTTTGTGGCCTTTTCCCAAAACGTTTCAGTCTAGAAATAAACTCTCAATAGGGGTGAGACAAAGGCATATTACTTTGTAGTATCCAGTGAAATACCTAGAACATTAAATGTTTAGTGGTTATGATATTTAAAGAAGATGGTACAGCCACACTTTAATGTCTCTCAGAAACTTTAAATAACTTATGTCTTTCTAGTACAGTTATTTGTCTCTCTGTTTCTGCTAGCCTGTGCTCCTTGAGGACAGGGACCCTTTCTCAATCTTCTCTGCATGCCTAACGTCTTGCAGATTACCAGGCACATAGTAGACTGTCAGTAAATGTTTGCAGAGATAAGTCAGTTATGTTGATAGTTGGCTAAATAGGTTAAACCTGGGATTTTTCAGAATCTTTCAGTTATCAGACCTCACAAAGAGACCAGAGTCTCTTTAGCATTGACAGAATCTGATTTGCGCAGAGAGAAGCACTTTATCCAGTCATTTCTGTGTACACAGATCACAGGTATCTTCTGGGAGAGTAGGAGATGGAACAGAGTGACATGCTGCCTTTAACAGGGAACACTGACCCTTTAAACACGTCTTAGTTCCCAGGGCTGACTCTTCTATAGGTGAAGTCACACTGAGACTATACTTGAAGCTGGAAAATAGGTGAAATGTAAGGCAATCAGCTACAAACCCAACTTACCCTGGTAGAATGATATTTTGTGGGCAGGTAAACCCAGGTGTGGCATTTGCAATATAAGTATCTGTATGGACCAAATGTGACTTTCACAAAATTGATTGGTTTCTAAATTTGTTTAGATATTTATCCTTCATGAAATGTGTAAAATGTTGCTGTGTTTTTGCTTTTTGGCTGGATGATATGATTTTAATTGATAAGCAATATATGTCATAAAATGCATCATTCATTTGACACCTGCCTGGCTCAGTTAGTGGAGCATGTGACTCTTAATCTTGGGGTTATGTGTTCAAGCCCCCTACTGGGTGTAGAGATTACTTAAAAAGAAAATCTTAAATGCATAATTTATAAGTATACAGTTCAGTAATTATCAAAAAGTGAAAATACCTGTGAAGGGGCAAGTGGGTGGTTCAGTCGATTACATGTCTGACTCTTGGTTTCAGCTCAGGTCATAATCTCACAGTTTGTGAGTTCGAGCCCTGTGTTGGGCTCTGCGTTGACAATGGGAAGCCTGTTTAGGATTTCTCTCTCTCTCTCTCTCTCAAAAAAATGAAGAAACATACGAAAAAATTTTAGAAGAGCAAATACCTGTGTAACCACAACTCAGTTCAAGAAATAGAACATTACCAGTCCTCTCAATAGTTTTGAAATTTATGATATGATCCAGCAATTCCACTTCTGGGTATTTATTTATTTATTTTAAAAAATTTTTAATGTTTTATTTATTTCTGAGAGAGAGAGAGAATGTGAGCAGGGGAGGGTCAGAGAGAGAGGGAGATACAGAATCCGAAACAGGCTGCAGGCTCTGAGCTGGCTGTCAGCACAGAGCCCGGCGCGGGGCTCAAACCCACGAACTGTGAGATCATGACCCGAGCCGAAGTCGTACACTTAACCGACTGAGCCACCCACACGCCCCTCTGGGTATATATTTAAAGGAATTGAAAAATTCAACAAATTTTTGAAAATTTAATTTCATTGCAGGTATTCACTATTTTCTCATTGTACTGAAAGTCTGTCATCTGAGTCTTTCTTTGTTATTGCGGTAAAATACACATGACATAAAATTTACCGTTTTACCATGCAGTAAGCACATGCATATTGTTCTGCAGCTTTCATCACCCTCCATCTCCACTGAAATTCTGTACCCATTTTTTTAATTTAAAAAATGTTTTTTTTTTTTAATATTTTTATTTATTTCTAGGAGAGAGAGAGAGAGACAGTGTGAGCAGGGGAGGGTCAGAGAGAGAGGGAGTCACAGACTGAAACAGGCTCCAGGCTTTGAGCTGGCAGTCAGCACACAGCCCGATGCGGGGCCCGAACCCACAAACCGTGAGATCATGACCTAAGCGAAAGTCGGACGCTTAACCGACTAAGCCACCCAGGCGCCCCTAAAAAATGTTTTTAACATTTATTTTTGAGACAGAGACAGAGCATTAGTGGGGGAGGGTCAGAGAGAGAGGGAGACACAGAGGCTGAATTAGGCTCCAGGCTCTGAGCTGTTAGCACAGAGCCTGAAGCAAAGCTTGAACCCATGAACCCTGAGATCATGACCTGAGCTGAAGTTGGACCCTTAACTGACTGAGCCACACAGATGCCCCTGTGCCTGTTTTATACAGACCCTTCATTCTTCTCTGCCCCAGCCCCTGGCAACCATCATTCTACTTTTTGTCTCTGAATTTTGACTACCTTAGTTACATCATATAAGTAGACTCATAGAATATTTGGCTTTTTGTTACTGAGTTATTTTACTTATAATGTCTTTAAGGTTGATCCATGTTACAGTATGTGTCAGAATTTCCTTCCTTTTTAATACTGAATAAAAATGGAATAACATTTTATCCATTCATTCATGATGGACAGTTGGGTTGCTTCTACCTTTTGGCTTCAGTAAATGATGCTGCTACTATAAACATGGGTGTATAAATATCTGTTCAACTCCCTGCTCTCAGTTCTTTGGGGTATATACCCAGAGTTGCTGGATCACATGGTAATTCTGTTTTTTTATGTGTTGTTTTTAAGATTTTATTTTTAAGTAATCTACACTCACTGTGGGGCTTGAACTCACAACCTTGAGATCAAGTGTCACGTGCTCTACAGACTGAGTCAGCCAGTGTCCCTCTATTTTTTATGTTTTGATGAATGACTATACTGTTTTCCATCCGTAGCTGTGTCATTTTACATTCCCACCAGTACTACACAGGGGTTCTAATATCTCTGCATCGTCACCAACATTTGTTATTTTTTGTTTTTTGATAATAAACATTTCTGTGTATGAACTACATCCACACTTTTTTATAGAAACTTTTTGTTATGGAAGTTTTCCAACATATAAAAAAATAGAGTGAATACCAGTCGAACTGTTGTATATCTCTCACCTCACCTCAGTAAGTTAGGAACACTTGGCCAATCCTGTTTCGTTTAGTCCATCCCTCTTCCACCATTATTGGAATGCAGATTCCAGTCATCATATACTTTCTTTTCTTTTTTTTTTTTTTGTCCTATGGTTAAAAGCAGAAAATAAACATAAAATCTTAATGGTATGAATGTTACTGCAAATTTTACTTGCA
This sequence comes from Hyaena hyaena, assembly GCF_003009895.1. Taxonomy (NCBI): domain Eukaryota; kingdom Metazoa; phylum Chordata; class Mammalia; order Carnivora; family Hyaenidae; genus Hyaena; species Hyaena hyaena. The sequence continues at coordinate 64,769 of NW_024081183.1, read as the reverse complement.
TCGTTGTACTGCCTTTCATTTAGTGATCATAATTCTTTTTTTTTTTTCCCTAAAGAATCTCTACCCAGTGTAGGCTTGGACTCACGACCCTGATAACAAGAGTCAGATGCTCTACTGACTAGTTGACTGAGCCAGCCAGGCACCCCAGTGATCATAATTCTTGTGTCATTATTAACAAGTGTCTTTTCAGCGTTGTTCTTGCTCTCATGCAGTGCAGCTATAGATGTACTTTACATATGCCCTTCATCTACCCTTGCCTTCAAATTTATTCAGGGGTAAAATGAAAAAAATACACAGTAGCTGTGATCACAAGTTGCACAGTCATTTGTAAGCTCAACTTTACAGCACATCTCTAACTGTCAAAAGAGGTCATAATAGAATGGAAGAGTGAAGCAACATCATTATAGATATAACCTTGAATCAGCTCTCATTTCTTTAAATATATACATATATATTTCCATTCATAAGGACTTTAGTATACTGTATACCTCAAAGTTAAAAAAACTCCTTTTTTTAAAGTTTATTTTTAAACATGTGGGGGAGGGGGAGAAAGAGGAGGAAATAGAAAATCCCAAGCCGGGTCTGTTTTGTCAGCGCAGAGCCTGATATGTGGCTCAAACCCACAAACTGTGAGATTATGACCTGAGTCGAAACCAAGAGTTGGACACTTAACCGACTGAGCCACCCAGGTGCCCCAGAGAATCTTTTTAAAAAACACAAAACAAAAAAAAACCAAAACCATAAAGCCATATGATACCTAAACATTAACAATCCTTTTATCATCAGATACCTATTTAGTACCACCCACCTTTATGCCCAGTTTATTTTAATCCAGTGGTATGGGAAACAAAAAGTTGACAAATCACTCAATGAGGACAATTCACATTGGTGAACAAGATGTAGTACTTTTGTATGAATTATAGTTTTTAGTTTGTTAACTCTGTGAGCAAGAAGTCTGCTTTCCTTAAACCATTAATACTTCTTTCTGATATTTGTTGGCATTTGCATATACCATAAGTAGTATAGGATACTTCCTTTAATAAATAAGGTGAGCCTCATTCTGGGGTTACCTCCTCTTTGATTTATATTGATGTGTTTATTTGTTTAAACTTACTATTTTAAGGAGTTCTAGAAGATACACTTAAAAGACAAGACTCAAAATGACAATTTATCAGGTGTCTAGATGGCTCAGTCAGTTGAGTGACTGACTCTTGATTTTGGCTCAGGTCATGATCCCAGGGTTGTGGGACTGAGTCCCGTGTCAGGCTCTGTGCTGAGCGTGAAACCGCTTGAAGATTCTCTCTCTCTCCCTCTGTTCCTCTCCCCTCTCGTGCTCGGTTTGTCTCTTAAAAAAAAAGAAAAGAAAGAAAATGTATCTACAAATTTATCTATATATTAGATGGAACATGCTGGTAGAAATGTTTACATTTTGGCTTTTTTGGAAGTAGGGGATGGTAATTTTGCATTTGCAGCTGTAATTTCTTAACGTTAATCTCAGTGTTAAAAACGAGAATCCACTTACAGGTTCAGAAATCTTCTACTGGCAAAATCAAGTTGTTGCTATTTAAGTTCTTTGACACTGATTGGGTCATTTGGAATGCAACAGAGCCAGCTAAAGTTTGTGGAAAAAGAGGGAGAGGAACACACAGTTATTAACTCCTTTTCTCCTTTAGTTTACTTCACTTGTGCAGAAGACTGCATTGTACAGTATATCCTGCAGCACTTTATAACATCAGAAGGAAGTCTTGTTCAAAATACACAGAAAGAATACCCTATGATTTAAGATTCCATCAATATACAGGTGTAAGAATGCAAGTCTCTTGTCAGGCACAGATTAAATGAGTTCAAGGCAAAGCTGATTCTTTCCTCATGGCTCTTTATATTTCTTAAGTGAGTTATTTTACTAATTAACAATTTTGTTTTACTTGAAAATAGTTTCTGTCCTTGTTGGGTTAAAAAAAAAAATCTCACTAGCTGAGAGCACGGAGGCTTCAGAGTGATAAATAATGACACTAAACTTATTTCCCATTATCCTTATGTTGTGATAGTAATGGTTATAATATAGGTGGTAATGTAATGACCCTTTATAGTATATGCAGTGTGTTCGGCAAAAACTAAGTGCTTTACATGTATTAACTCACTTAATCCACACAACAACCCCATGAGATAGACATTATTATCCTCATTTTACTGATGAGGGATTGAGGCACAGAGAAGTTAGTAACTGACTACTCCACTGGTAGAAATAACTGGTAAGTGGCAGAGCTAGGAATTGACCTGAGGCAGCCTGGCGCCAGCGTCCTTCCTCCTAACCATTATACTGTGCTGTGCTTAATCGACACCCATGTAAGTAAAGGGAAATGTGAGATAAAAAATGCTTTTAACATCTTTGTGGGCTCTATGGAACTTATTATTTGTTCATTCAATGCTCCCTGTAGAATCCGTGATTACAGAGAGAACATTTAATCTCAAAGCATTCATCCCTGTTTTCAAACTGGTATTTTCAGATCTGCTCTCCATCTGAGACCTTGCATTTAAAAAAAGTACATTTGAACTTTTTAGTTGAATTGGCAGATCAAGAGCTTACAGACAGGATATTGCCTTTGAGTATTTAGACTGTATATGCTGACCCCCTGAAGCAGTAATTTGGTTAGATCACAATGTTTCCACTAGAGTGTAGCAGTATTAGGGGTTCTGACTTCAAAGTGTGTATGTGTGTGTTTTATATGTATCTCTGTAAATAGGCCACTTCTCCACAAATGGAGCCAATGCTATACAAAGTCTAAAAATGTTTTAAAGCATTTTAATCCAAGAAATATCTAAGCATTTGAAGTAGAACTATGAGCAATGCAAAATGTTACCTTTCTGGAGACTTGTGATACGTAAAATAAATAAAACAACCTGCCCATTTTTAAATGCTTAAAGTTCAGGCCTAAAGAACGTCCAGTTAGTTAATCTTGCAGAATTAGTTCTCACTTGAGTACTGATTTACATACATTTTTCATCTTTAAGTCTAAGCTAATAGCCACTATTTGATAAGAAAGCCAGTGTTGTGTTTTCTCCTGTCTTGGTTTCGTGGGTCTGCGGTGCTCTGAACACATATGCTTAGAACACGTCTATTCTGGGGCTTTGCGTCAACCACGTGTTTGGCTAGAGGGAGGTACAGATCACCATTCCTATCTATCAAATCTGCCTTTTATGGAAGCAGGTGACTCTCATGCTGATTTTCTTTCCCTTAGGTTTATGAAGGCTTAGACATCATCACCAACAAGGTTTCTGCCCAAGAGCAGAGAATGTGCCAGCACCACATGATCAGCTTCGTGGATCCTCTTGTGACAAATTATACCGTTGTGGACTTCAGGAACAAGGCAACTGCTCTGATATCCTTGGGAAAGACAGCAGCTAGGCTTCGGGGTGCAAGGCAGCCCAAGCCAATAAAGAAGTTTTCTTTTCAGTGGCAGTTTCTTCTAAACAGGGGCACCCGAGCCCTAACAGCCCATAGGTAGCGTCCCCACCATGGGGAATCTGTGGGAACTACATGGATTGAAAGATACAGTGCCCTTGCTGCTCAGACCTTTGTTTTCAGACTCCAGCATTTAGCGTTCCTTAGGCATTTATTGGAAATGCTGAATTTGGGCCTCACTCCAGACCTACTGAATCAGAATCTGCATTTAACAAGAGTCCCAGGTGATTCATATGCATGTTAAAATTCGAGAAGCTGTTATAGTGGAGAGAATACTCATTTAGGAACCAGAAAATTTGTCTGCTAATCCCAGAACTGTGTCTCTGGGCCAAGTGGATTTTATTTGGTAGAGCATTTACCCCACTGAGCTTCAGTTCCCCACCCTTTAAATGAAGATACAAAATCAATTTATAAATATAATAGGGTTACAGTTAGAATTTAATAGGGATTGTTGGGTGAGGGAGGACTGCGAAACACCAATAATTTTTTTTCTTAAAACAATTTTTTTTCCTGTGATCAGTGATTTTTTACCTTTTTAATTTTAATTCCAGGATAGTTAACAGATAGTGTTCTATTAGTTTCAATACCAATAAATTTTTGAAAAGATTAGTATAAGGGAGACTGCTTTTGAATTGTAATTGTCCAGACTGCCTTTAATATTTGGAGTGCCAGCTGGGGCACCTGGCAGGCCCAGCCAGTAGGGCATGAGACTCTCAATCTCGAGGGCGACTAGTTCAATCAAGCCATACCTTGGGCATAGAGATTACTTTAAAAAAATATATTGGGACTGCTAGATATTAAAACATAATGACAATTAATAATAATTATAATAGCATGGAACTTACACTAGAGAAATTTATGGCACAGAATAGAGAAAACTCAGAATACAAATTCAAATAGATGTGTGTATTTAACTTATGATCAAGGTGGCATTTCAGAACAGTGGAGAAGTAAAGCAGTAGTTAATAATTATTTCTGGTACATGGGGTGCCTGGGTGACTTAGCTGATTAGGTGTCTGACTTTGGCTTAGGTCACAATCTCACAGTTCTTGAGTTGGAGCCCTGCGTCAGGCCCTCTGCTGTGCAGATCCTCTGTCCCCCTCTCTCTCTGGCCTTCCCCTGCTTGCACACATGCACCCTGTCTCTCAAAAATAAACATTAAAAAAATAATTGTTCCTAGGACAGCTAATTGTTTTGGGAAAAGGTAAAATCACAACCTCATTTTATATGACATAAATTATAGATGGATTTCAGAGTTAAATATGTGTATTCTTAATGGAACTTTAAAAGAAGTGGGAAAATATATAATTGAGCAGTTGTGTAATTTTAGACTAGGGAAGGACTTTGTAGACATATAGTCTTTTAAAAAAAAGGTTTTTTAAATGGATTTTTTAAAAAGTATTTATTTTGAGAGAGAGAGAGAGAGTGAGTGAAAGCTGGGGAGGAGGAGAGAGAGAATCCCAAGCAGGCACTGACAGTGCAGAGCCTGTTGTGGGGCTCAAAATTGAGATCATGACCTGAGCCGAGGTCGACTGCTTCACCAACCGAGCCACCAAGGTGCCACTGATGGATTTTTTAACTCAGTTTTTTCCTTTGTCGTGTTAAAATACACACAAAATTTACCACTTAGCCACATTCTTTAAGTTTAGTTTTTGAGAGAGAACGAGAACACAGACGCACATGAGTGGGGGAGGGGCAGAGAGGGAGAGAGAGACAGAATCCCAAGCAGGCTCCACACTGTGAGCATGGAGCCAGTGTGGGGCTCAAACTACTGAACTGTGAGATCATCATGACCCAAGTCGAAACCAAGAGCTGGGTACTTAACTGACTGAGCCACCCAGGTGCCCCTACCTATTTTCAAGTGTAAGTTCAGTGGTGTTGAATATGTTCAGTCAGTGGTGCAGCAATCACTACCCATCTCCATAACAATTCTTTTTTTTAGAAGTGTATTTACTTTTGAGACAGAGAAATAGAGCGTGAGCGCGCACGCGCGGAGCAGGGGAGGGGCAGAGAGGGAGGGAGACACAAAAGAGCCCAACGTAGGGCTCAAACTCATGAACTGCAAGATCGGGACCTGAGCTGAAGTCGGATGCTCAACCGACTGAGCCACCCAGGCACCCCTCTTTATTTTATTTTATTTTTTTAAAGGAAAATAGTTAGCTTTGAGTATTTTATAAGGATTTGTGTTGGCAAGAATGTAGAGCAACGCAAACTCCTAGACATCTCCCCTAGAGTACCTTGCCTCGAGCATACCAGGAGACAGGTGGTAGATCTCATTCATAACAGCATTGCTCTTAACAGCAAAAACACAAACACCTAAATTCTTACCTACAGAAGAATGTATAAAATTTCCTTTTTCATGTCAGTTAAATACTTTTTCAGCAGTGAAAATGAATAAATTGGAGCTTCACGCAGCAACCAGTATGGAAGAATCTCAGAAACAGTGTAAAATGTGAGAAATTATAGAAGGATGCATACACATTCATACCATTTATTGTAAAAGTTAAAAAGCTGAGCTAATCAGTATATTGTCTGGGAGGGGGTACATATACAGGAATAATGGAAAGGAATACTGTAAAGAAAATTGAGGTTTTGATAACCAAAAAACCAAAACAATTTAGGATAGTGAGTGTCAGGTTTCACCAGAGAGAGGGGAAGCAGGGGGCTGATGGGAATGAATACACGAGAAGCTTCAAAAGAATTGATAATATTCCCTTTCTTACATTGGGTTCATGCATGTATGTTTATTATTAGGTTTCTTAACTTACATGTTCTTTTGTATGTATAGAATATCTTATAATAAAAAAAAAAGGAAAATTATCCCACTATAAACAAAAGTAAACATTACAAGCCAGAGGAAAAATATTTGTAACTTAGGAAAGGCAAATGATTAATATCCTTATATAAAAAACTTTTTTATAAGTTTATTTACTTATTTTGAGAGAGTATGTGTGTGAGCAGGGGAAGGGCAGAGAGAGGGAGGGAGAGAGAATCCCAAGCAGGTTCTGCACTGTCAGCACAGAGCCCAGTGTGTGAGATCATGACCTGAGCCCAAGAGTTGGACACTCAACCGACTGAGCCCCCCAGACACCCCTATAAAGAACTCCTATGAATCAATATGAAAAATACTTAATGAGCCTTAGTAGTAATTCACAAAGAAAGAAACATAAGTAATGGTAAGCATGAAAAAGGGTTTACCCTTGCTGTAAGGCCATGCAAATCAAAATAACGAAATCATATTTTTTTGCCTATCAAATAGGCAGAGATTAAAATGCAGATAATATTCTTGCCCTGCCTGCTTTACGAGGCAGTTGTATCAGATGAGATGATGTATATGAAAGCCCTTGGCAAATTAAAACATATCAGCAAATGTCCGTTGTTGTTTTAAGACAGTTTGGTGGCTCAAAAGGAACTGATAGAAAATGGAGTTTTCAAAGGGCAGCAAGGGATATTTATTTTTTGAGAGAGGGAGAGACTGGAGCACAAGTGGGGGAGGAGCAGAGAGAGAGACACACACACAGAATCCAAAGCAGGCTCCAGGCTCTGAGCTGTCAGCACGGAGCCCGACACAGGGCTCGAACTCAGAAACCATGGCATTAGGACCTGAGCCCAAGTCGGATGCCCAACCGACTGAGCCACCCAGGTGCCCCCTTAGTTAGCTTTCTTGATTGGGCAGTTGAAGATACTAGATACTGAGCCCCAGAGAGAAGAAGGGTTTTGTTCAGAATCACAGTTGTTTCATGGCTTGGGCAAACAAGTTGAACCTTTTCCCACCAAATATCACCTATCCCATCTCCTTCCCTCTTTTCCACTCTCTCTTTTTGGCATCTCACCATTTATCCTTCCCTTTTTGCTTTCCTTGCTCCCTTTCCCTTTTTTAATCATAGCATATATTTGAATTTTTATTACAATTACTATGTAACTCCCTATGCTTAAAGGGTTTGGAATATAGAATTCCTCTTTTTAAAAAACAAATAGACAATGTTTCTTCTTTATGATCCTTGATTGGTAATAGCTTTCTTCCCACCCCACCCCAGCCTCTTTGGGGTTAGTGGACTACTGATAGAAAAGAGTTCATCCGTCTCTGTGCCCACAGACAGCCTGGCAAGGGGAAGAAGTGTGTAAATGAGTCTTTGTCTAGGTTGAAAGTCTCTTTATCAATTATCCTAAGAAGCAAAGCCCTTCATAAAGCAGATAATTATCTGTTCAACAGAGATTCTAAAGAAGAATTCAAAGCAGCAGGAATATAAAAACAATAGAGGCTCAAGTAAATTCAGTGCTTACTCAGTTGAAAGCAAATATTTCAGGCATTGTGGTAGGGTCTTGTCACATTTAGTGCTCTGAAGAATTCTGGAGAGTTTTACAGGTGAGAAAACTAAGTAACTTGCCAGAGAGTTGGAGCTGGTCATTGAAATCTATTTATCTTTGGAACCCATGCTTTTCAGTTTATCTGGCGGAGTCTCAAGTGACTGAAATGTGCACCGCTACCACATAATGGTGGGGACTGACTGAGTCCAAGAACCATGGCTTAGAGAAACCAGCTTGTATTTTTGCCTTAGAAGGCAAAGTCACACGACGGGCGTCACCTTGGTGGCTTCCTGAGCAGCTGACACTTGGTTCTCTGAGAGCCCTTGGGCTTGTGCTCATTAAACTGATTTGGAATACCAAGCAAGCTTTGAATTTTAGCAGCAAGGCCTAGAAATGTCTAGAACTGGAAGGAATTACCATCATGCATTTGTCTCTGGTTTACACAAGACCTCCAGAACTAATAGGGAGTGTTTTTTGAGACTCCTGGGAAACAGTGAAGACTGATACCAATTCATCTTGGTTTCCACCCTTTCCCCTCTGTTCTCCAGACAAATAAATGAGTGTGGTTTCTTCCTAATACCCTCCTTCTCAGGTGAGTCAGGATGCTCTTCTTGATATTAAATATTGTGATACTTTTCTTAACGTTCACATTGAAGATATATTTGCCCGAGACAAAATTCCTATTGTCGTGGGAGGAACCAATTACTACATTGAGTCTCTGCTCTGGAAAGTTCTTGTCAATACTAAGGTATGTTTAGTTCACTTGTAAGTCACTGAGGAGATGGGTTCCTCTTTCTTGGTAGCTAATTTTAGTAGGAGGAAGGTTGACTTTTGCCTATTTCTTCTACTCAGCCACTGTAACTTTCTTACTTAATATTCTGAAGCAAGTGCAACCTCCATATGTGAAGTGTGCTCCTCCAGGGTGGCCTGAGGGTAAGGGCTGTGTGTGGGAAAAAATGCTTCTCTGTGGATTAATTAGCATCTCTGTGTAAGTTAACAGTTCATCAGTCTGATTCAGCATTTCTTGGCTGTAACAATCTGTATGTCAGAGAGAGGTCAAACACTAACCTTTCTTATGGAGATGCTATTGCATAGGGTGAGACTTTGCAAACTGTTATGTGCAGGCAGTTCTGCTCCAGTCTGGTCATTTGCTGAGAAGACTAGACTCATGGATATGTTCATACAGATATGTTAGCTCTGGTTCCTGTTTGTACATCTGACAAGGAAGCAGGTACCCGCATACTTCCCTAGGCAGTAAGTCCTCCTTTGTTTGCTATGGCCTCACAACACACCACAGTGTATTCTGTTATATGGTCTTTGTCTTACTATATGCCAAGACCTTTTGATTTCTCTCTCTTCTGTATTCTTAGCTCCTAGCAAAGTGCCTGACACATACACTGTCTCAACGTTTGTTGAACTGTTGAATTAAATTTACTTGTAGACCTTCTTTTAATAGCCCCAGGAGATGGACACTGAGAAAGTGACTGACCGGAAAGTAGAGCTTGAAAAGGAAGATGGCCATGCACTCCACAAACGCCTAAGCCAGGTGGACCCAGAAATGGCTGCCAAGCTGCACCCACATGACAAGCGCAAAGTGGCCAGGTAAGAAAGCCTGGGCCCGCCGACTTTGAGTCCCTCTGAAGTTGAGTAAATCATTCCGTGTGCCTGGTAACGAGAGAGGTTGGTAATAGGAGTTAGGGGGGATTGGTGTGTTCTAGCTCACAGTTCGAGAGGCCCCCAGTCACTGCTTCAATCCCCCTCCTTCAATAAATAATTGCATCCAACTTTGTTGTTAATTTAAGATGTATAGTACAGTAGAGTTTTCCCTAGGGCCTAAGTAGTTGTGCTTCGTTTTCTATTTGATCTTGGCTTGTATAGCAGTTTTCATATAAATTTTTTCTGGCATGCAATTGGTGTACATTGTGATTTGAGTTTCATAATTGATTGCGCAATGCCGAGTTCTGCCCCAGCAGCTTCCCCAGTGGGAGGTGGATTTTATAAACTATCTCATGGATCAGCTCACCTTTACATATGGAGATTTTCTTGAAGGGAAGAGAGAAGTGGTGAATAAACTCACAAGGTCATGTTTTCTTAGGATGTTTTGAAATTGCAGCCTCGTGTGTTAGGTTTTTGTTTTTGTTTTTTTTTTTTTGCAGTGTTGGGAGTGATAATCTGACAGAGTAGAGGATATAATGAGGGACCTACTATATGGATGGTTGGTTATACAGACTAAATATTATAGCAACATCTGGTATTGATAGGGTTTATTTTTTGTTAATGTTTTTTTATTTAATTTGAGAGAGCATGCACGCAGGGGAGAGGCAGAGAGGGAGAGAAAGAGCGAGAATCCCAAGCAGGCTTTGCACTGACAGCGTAGAGCCCAACATGGGGCTCGATCCCACAAACTGAGATCATGAGCTGAGCCAAAATCAAGAGTCAGATGCTTAACTGGCTGAGCCACCTGGGCACCCCTAGATCAGTGTTTCTTCATCCTTTTTTCATTATTTCCCACCACCCCCAACACATCCAGAACTTTTTAAGAAATTTTTTTCTAATTGTGCCTCCCTGCCCTCCATGAAATTTAATACTGAGAATAATATTTCTTCAGGTATGGTTACCTTGGAGCGTCACACATCATTGTAATACCTAAGGTTTTTTGCCCCCTTGATAATGCACATTCTAGATAAATGAAGTTTATACTTTCAGTATCCAAACATTTTATTTTAAAGCATTTTAATTGAACTCTTTCAAAAGGTTTTGGAATATGGAAACATGATGAGCATTCATTTTTATATTATTTTATGACATAATCCTAGAGCTTGATCTTTATTATCTTCTCCTTTTATTAATCAGTTCTTTCTTATCACATCTCCTCATTTTGCTACTTTTATTTTTAATTTTTTAATGTTTTATTTCTTTTTGATAGAACACGGTGGGGTGGGGGAAGAGAGAGAGGGAGACACAGAATCTGAAGCAGACTCCAGGCTCTGAGCTAGCTGTCAGCACAGAGCCCAGCCCAGTGCAGGGCTCGAACCCACAGACCATGAGATCATGACCTGAGCTGAAGTCGGTTGCCCAACTGACTGAACCACCCAGGCGCCCCTCATTTTGCTACTTCTAAACTAGTAATGAGTTGAGAATTGTGTCTTCGTAAGAGTCAATAGGTTCTAAGCAAGAGCTCTAGAGTCTCTTCTTTAGAGAGGACATAGAGACTTTTTCATTTCTCTTTTAGTTTGAGACTAAATCTAACCTCCAGATAAGTGAGATTACCTATTACTACATATTTTCCCTCATAGGTCCTCTTTGAATGACCAGTGTACAGAGAGACAAGGGGTCTCTACCCTTGTGTTAGGATTTCAGGAAGTAGAATTGGGTCAGGAAGGGAAGGATCACTTTCAAGCTGATAAGTTGCAATCATCCAGAGTGGCATAGATTTGAGAGTTAAATTACCTAGTGCTGCCTAACATAATAGATACGGACGGGGTAGATGGTAGCTTGAGAATAAGTGTGTGAGTTCTTTCTTCAGTGATCTTTGGGCTGGTAGAGTACTAAAGTAGTCAGAAGTGTTCTTCATTAACTTGAGACATATTTAAAAAGAAAGTTGGTGAGCTGGATATACAACATACTTTTGTAGTGTGGGAAAGGCATCCCAGCGAGACTGGACTTGTTGGCTTGTAACAGTCTCCCAAATAAGCTCTTTTACTGCTTACCTGAGGGTGAGTGAGTCCCATTCTATTTGTGTAGAAGAAGCCTGTTGTTTTTGAACCTAAATGATTTCAGAAAAGTTAATTTAGTATGTTTAGAAGAATAGTATTGTTCTTACTTTATCCTGTTTTCTTTAGTATTATTTCCTTTTTTTAAAATATATTTTTAATGTTTATTTTTTGAGAGCGAGAGAGAGAGAGAGAGAGAGACTGAGCTGGGGAGGGGCAGAAAGAGGGAGACAGAATCCGAAGCAGGTTCCAGGCTCTGAGCTGTCAGCAAAGAGCCTGATGTGGGGCTCAGACTCATCAATCACAAGATCATGACCTGAGCCAAAGTCGGACGCTTAACCGACTGAGCCACCCAGGTGCCCCAGGATTGTTTTCTGAGTAGCTGTAGGATTGGAGTAACCCCAGACCTTGATGGCTTTGGGAGCTGATGCAGTAAAAATGTTCTGTAATTGCCTCTTTCCTTGTTTCACTTGAGAATCAGGATTTGCTAATAGTTTTTATGGGTGTGCCCCTCCCCCCCCCTTTTAAATGACTTAGGAGCTTGCAAGTGTTTGAAGAAACAGGAATCTCTCATAGTGAATTTCTTCATCGTCAACATGCAGAGGAAGGTGGTGGTCCCCTTGGAGGCCCTCTGAAGTTCCCTAACCTTTGCATCCTCTGGCTTCATGCTGACCAGACAGGTAAAAGCCCTTTGATGACTTAGAGTCCATCTGAGATAGACCTTATTATATTACTGTATATATAAAATGCTTAGAACCATGAGTGGCTCATAATAAGCACTAAACAAGTGTTAGCTATTAATTTAATTACCATTATTCATTGACTTAATGAGGCACTTTGTTCCCGTCCCCTGGGTGTCTGTCTGGAATGGGAAGAAGGGTAGCTCTGTCACTGGGATAAGATAGTGAGGCTGGATGGGATGAGGTGGTGGCATGAGCACAGACTGCCATCCAGGGAAGGCCTGCAGGGAAAGAGAAGGAAGTCTCTGTAGAAGGAGGTCTGACTCCCTGGATTGGCCAGATGGAGGCTGCATCACTGATTATTCTAGAAGCAGCCCACCTGACAAATGGGTGTGATAGTCAGTTAGCTAGCCTGATATGGGGTTTCTTTTGTCTTGTTTTCTTTTGCTAAAGTATGATAATGCCCTGTGATAGCACTAACTTCATCCAGCTAACATTCAGTGAGCATTCAGTGAAGTGTCAAGTACACTGCAGAGTACTTGGATTTCAGAGATGAATATGAGACGGTGCCTGTTTTTAGGAGCTCCCAGTCCAGTGGGGTGCAAACGAGATAGATACTACCTTGTGATAAGTGCTGTGAAGCCACAGAGAAGGGGTGATGAGCACTCTATTGGGGGCAACCAGGGACCCATTTTTAAAGGTAACCTTTGAGCTAGGTCCGTATGTGAACAGTAGAGTGTAGTGATGAAGAGCACGGTCTCTGAGCCAGACTGGATGCACATTCTGCTCACCATCTTCTGGCTGTGTGAATTTTAAAGCAAGTTGGTTTATCTTCCTGGGCCTCAATTTTTTCTTCTGCAAAGTAGAAATAATGATAATAAAATAATAGTAATAATACATACAAAGTGCCCAGAATGTGCCTAACACGTGATAAGTCCTTAACAAATACAAACTTTTTAGGAAGATAGGAAAAAAGGTTACTGTTACTGCAGGCGGAGAAGTAGTAATGGTAGATAACGTAGCACATGATAGAAATGGTGAAAATTCGTTGTTAAATTAATCTCAGGTGCAAGTTTATAGAAAAGGATAATTTTTAATGGATTCTTTTGTAAATAAAAACGTGTACTGCAGTTTAGCATAAAATAATGGAATCTGATTCATAATGAAACTATTTGACCTTCACATCTGAATGAATATGACCCCTTGCCCCTTTGTCTGGCTCAGGAGTTCACAATGTACCTAGAATAGGTTTGGATTAAAGTTTTTATTCCTATCCAGGGTATCATCTGAAAGTTTATAAATGTGAAATAACACAAAGTTAGAGTAACAAATATAATGGAAAAAAGTAAGAAGAGTAAACCAGGGGGTCTCAAGTCTGCCTCCAACGTAAACAATGAATGAATACACATTCCTTAATAAAATATTTGTCTTTTCCTAACAGCTATAATTGTATGCTTTCTCTTTATATAATAAGCCATGTGCTTCATTCTGGATGTTTTTATTGAAGTGGAGAGTCTTAAGTATGACAAAAATAATATGAATTATTCTATAACCTTTGGAGTCTGAACCCTTTCTTCCACTTGAACAAATGTTCTTCTTCATGGCAGCCTGTCCATTCATCTTGTAAATGTATAGTGGGCACCTACAATGGGCTTGCTGGTTGATGGGCTAATTTGATTGAAGTTCTAGATGAACGCTTGGATAAGAGGGTGGATGACATGCTCGCTGCTGGGCTCTTGGATGAACTAAGAGATTTTCACAGGCGCTATAATCAGAAGAAAGTTGCAGAAAATAGGTGAGGATTTGGCTATTACTTTGACCTACTTTCCATCCCTTGCTCATGGGCAAAAGATCATAAATGTAATACGGTTTGGGATCTGCTTGTTTTTTATTAGCCTTTGTCCTTGGCATTGACAAGGTTTGTTGGAAGGAGGTTCGGTGTACTTGTTAACAGTTGCACTTTCTAATCTGTCAGACATTTTAGGGAGTTAGTTTTCAAGGGAATTAACTAGGGAGTTGGTGTGGGCAGGGGTGGGGGTGGAGGAAGGTGTTTAGAGAAGCAGAATCTCAGTTTCTCATCTATGAGATGAAATGGTTAGATCTTCTCCAAGGCCCCTGCTAGCTATCAGATGCAGTGGCTCATGTTCCCAGCCAGGACTATCAACATGGTATCTTCCAATCCATTGGCTTCAATGCTCTCCTGTTCCCAGCCAGGACTATCAACATGGTATCTTCCAATCCATTGGCTTCAAGGAATTCCATGAGTACCTGGTCACTGAGGGAAAATGCACACCAGAGACCAGTAACCAGCTCCTAAAGAAAGGTGTGAATTCCTCCATTTAATCTAGCTTTGGACATCCCTGGGTGCCACGGTATCCCGCTGGTATGGTCTGAGAAAGAGCTGAGGCCAGAAGAGTCCCAAATGGCCTTCAGCTCAGAATTGACATTTTTGTCTACCAGGTGTATTCCAGTGTGCTGCTGTGGTTAATTTTGTCTTCTTCTGGGCCGGGAGGGCTTGCCTTTCGTCTGGGTGAGAACTTAAGAGGTTCTTAGATCTACCTTGTCTTTCAGGTATTGAGTCTTTGAAACAAGTGACCAAGAGATATGCCCGGAAGCAAAACCGATGGGTTAAAAACCGCTTTTTGAGCAGTAAGTCTCATGTTTTTCCTTATCCCCTAGGTCTGTTTCTGATAGGTGTCCTCACCTCACCCAGAAAAGGAACTTTAGTTTCTGGACCTGTTCTAAGACTTGGGGAACTGATCTGGGGGAGGGCCTACTGCATAAATGACTGTGTAGGGATACTTTTTGGTAATGTCTCAGAAAACATTACAGGGTTGCTCAGGGTTGATTTTAGCTTCAAATTTAGTACTTGAAGTGCAGTCAACTTTCTATAGGGCAACTCTCGTAATTAAAATGGTTCTGGGGTGCCTGGCTGTCTCAGAAGAGCATGAGACTCTTGATCTCGGGGTCATGAGTTTGGGCCCTGTGTTGGATGTAGAGATAAAGAAATAAATAAGAAATAAGAAATAAATAAACTTTAAACAAACAAAAAAAAGAAAAACAGTTCTTGGGCCAGATGAGCAGTATAAAGAGCCAGATTGTCACCAGCTCTCCCTGCATCGCCTTCATACTCAGTTACGGGCTGCTTTAGAATGCTGCAGCCTGAGCTTCAGTTGAGCAGCACTTTTAAGGAGCAGGGAAGGAAATTCTTGTTTATTTGACCCTATTCTGTGTCCTTGACACTGAATTTGGTGCTATACATATATTACTGAGCCTGCGGGATAGCTGCTGTTCTTTTATTTTTACAGATAAGGAAATGGAGGCTTTGAGAAGTTAAATATCTTGCCAAAAACCTGCCAGCTGAATAAGCAGTAGAGTTCTGAATGCAGGTTTGACCCCCCCCCCGTACTTCATAGCACTCTTTTTGTTTCCTGTAGCTATAACTTTTTTTTAATGTTTTATTTTATTTCTGAGAGAGAGAGAGACAGCATGAACACAGGAGGGTCAGAGAGAGAGGGAGACACAGAATCTGAAACAGGCTCCAGGCTCTGAGCTGTCAGCACAGAGCCTGACACAGGGCTCGAACCCACGAACCGTGAGATCATGACCTGAGCTGAAGTCGGACGCTTAACTGACTGAGCCACCCAGGCGCCCCTCCTGTAGCTATAACTTTAGCTAGACAGCATTGGTATTGGGCCTCAGGTATGAAATGGTGTGGTTATGAGCTAAACAGAGATTAATTTAAAAGAGATTCAATCCAAGTGAAACACCAACTTTATCTTAGAGGCACTTTTTAAATATGCTTCTGAATCATCCCATTTACCTTTTGCCTTTAGACTTCTGCTTTCAGTCATAGATGACCGCTGAGGCCCCCACTCTGCTCCTCAGTGTCTGTGAACATAAGCACCTGGGTCCATGTTGTTGCCCACCCATTACTACAGTTCTTTCTCCGGATCTTGCCCTCTGCCAGACCTCTCTAGCATAGCCGTGGCACCGTCCGGCTCTGCACACTGCCTTCTCCTTACCCTGCTTTCTCTGCATGTCCTTTTAGGTAGGAGAATTCTTTGCTTCAGCTGAAATTGAAATTGAATTGAATCAACTGAAATTCACTACTACAGATTTCCAGTGCAGCTTCCTTCTCCCCAGGGCTAACAATTAGTCTGTAACAAAAGATGTTTTTTATAATGATTTGAAACTTCCTTCTTTGGTAAAGCCACAGTAACTCCCCCATCTCTGAGTCCAGAGGGATCGACGGCCCAGAGCACCATCTGCCCATTCCTCATCCATGTGTGTGCCGGCACAGCCCTGGTGCTAGAGTGAAAGGCACAGCTGCCTTGTAAACCAGGAGCTGTGTGTGATTGGCCGGGACTGGTCGGCTGGGATAGGGTTCTGGCAGGAAGCCAGAGGGACTTCCCCGCCCCAACTTGGCCTTGGACCCAAGCCAGAAATAGCAGCTGGGAGCCGAGAACTTGTTGAAAGGTGCTTAGACAGGGCACAGAAGCCCAACAAAGGACTCAGAGGGGAAGGGAAAATATAGAGTGGCCTGGAAACAGGTGCAGAGCTTAGCCAAGGCCAGGTGTGCTGTGGATGCTGCCTGCACCCTCCTGGTCTCACCTTTCCGCGTGGCGGCAGGTGCGGCCCAGGCCATTTTATGAAGAATCTTATTTGTGGTTAGCACAATCCAAAGGCCAGCACCTGCCAGCCGTTGGCATCCTAAGGACTTTGATGTTTTTGTCCATGGGGAGATGCTCTTTGCCTTTAGGCAACTGACTTAACCTAGCTGTGGAAGGCAATTTAGTGTGTCCAGAGACAGGGGAGGCTACCAGCAGAAACTAAACCTGGTGGCTCCAATGGATGAAATGCCTGTCTCTGTACCCTAGGCTGTCTCCAGTCTCTTCTCCGTTCAGAAGTGTTTACCTAAGGGTGTTTCTTGAATACGCCTGTAGATCTGTTTCCTAAAAGAAAGGGGCTCAACTAGTTCCATTTCAAGGCTTTCTAGTTGTCAGATTTAGTGGCTCACTGGCTGATAACTCTTCTGTTCCCAGTCCCTGATTATCAGTATGGGGTCAATGAGTTTCATGAATGCCAGACTGCTGAGGGAATATATACAAACCTGAACCTAGTGTGCTCCTAGAGAGCTTTGAACCTGCTTGCCACAGAGCAACATCACTGTAAGATGATAGGGAACTTAGAACAGGCATTTACTTGAAGCTGTTAGTTTATTTACTCCTGTGATGTGCTATCTTTATACCACTAGAGCTATTACTTCACTCTGTTTTTCTCACTGATCTGAAAGACCCTGTCTCTGGAAGTCTGGATTATACAGCTAGACTTGTTGGCTATGTAGATCAGTGAACCTTCTAGGTCATTTTCGAATTGCATGTAGTTGTTTGTTCATATTTCTGGTTAGAATGTATGGCATGGTCAGAATGTTTATTTCTTTGTCCCCATATATTTCCCTTGAGGATTCCTGGAGTCCTGGGAGCAGAATTGATTGGGTGTTGGAGGCTGACCTCTCACATCTTCTCTTTGTCATCATTAGGACCTGGTCCCAATGTCCCCCCAGTATATGGCTTAGAAGTATCTGATGTCTCGAAGTGGGAGGAATCTGTTCTTGAACGTGCTCTTGAAATCGTGCAGAGTTTCATCCAGGTGATTATTAATCACAGTACTGCCTTTTGTCTGGCTTTCGGAGGGCTTTCCTCAGCTGGCACCTTTGTTGGTATGTCAGGGAACCAAGCTTTCTCTTCGTGGAATAGAGCAGAAGGGCTGGCTGCTTTTAGATCCCTGGAGGCTGTGTTTCTGCTTTCACATTTAGAAAGGTTGTTGCTAAAATCTGTCCGTCATCCACCTGCTGTCTGGAATGAGGAAAAGGAATCTTGGGAAAATCCCACTCCCCTTAATATCAGAGAATAACATCCAAATCTCTCTGATTGAACTGCTTCCTTTCCATCTCCCTCTTTCCCCCACCCCTGTTCTTTCAGGGCCACAAGCCTGTGGCTGCTCCAGTAAAGATGCCATGCAGTGAAACGGAGAACAAGAGGAGTTATCACATGTGTGACCTCTGTGATCGGATCATCATTGGGGACCGTGAATGGGCAGGTAGAGTCTGGGGACGGGCGTGGAGAAATCTGTTAAGGGTGGTTCATAGTGACTTCATGCAGTTTAAGGTCTTTGGTAGGCTGAATGCTGGGCTCTGCTTATGAATAAAGGGATGGCCAGATTCCTCTACGAGCCTAAGTACTCAAATTTCATGGAGACTTTCCTATATTGGAGAGTTATGTGTGTGTTCTGAATTTTCAAGGAAGGTTGTGTGCCCTCCAACTTCAGCTAGAGTAGATATTTTATACTGAGAGGTCTGCAGTTAACTTCCCAGAGCTCCTTTGACTTTCCTGATGCTACCTTCTAGGAGTTTCTGGGTCCTTCATGTTTAGACCTCAGTGTGGGTGAGGTACGAGCGTAAGGGAACTGGCCAACTCACCCAGGAGACCCAGACCAGAGCCAGCTGGGGAGGCCGGGGGGGGGGTGCGTGCCGTGGCTCCTCCTCAGTACACTCTTGGCAAGTGGCGTCTCTTTGATGACTGTTAGGGTATTGTATAGAAGTCGTGGTGATGCTTGGGACTGTGAGACAGTGTTGAGTGGTGGCAGCTGACTGTCCCACACGGATAAAGATAGTGATCAGTGATCCAGGGGTGCTGTCTTCTTTCAAGGTACTCACACCAACCAGCCGTGGCCCTTCCCTAAGGCTCTCTTTCCTTCTGAGAGCCTGGGTCCGCCTCCGCCGCAGTAATACCCACACTCCCCCTGTCCGATTCCTCTAGTCCTCAGTCAGAGCCCACAAAGGGCCAGGACCTCTAAGCCTTGAGCTCACACTGCAGTTGGAAACTCGTTTAAGGCTCACTCCTCTGGAGCACAGTAGGGCTTGTGGTGTACCCAGTGGCTGGAATCCTTCTGTTCCAAGTACTGCCTTGCATGGGATTCTCATAGAAATGACGTTTTCTCCCCATTCCAACCAATAGAATGATTAGTTCTATTAACTGGTAGCATTGGCAAAATGAACGCCATTGTCAGAGACTGGGGATGGCTGTGATTTGCTCAAGCAGCAGAAGAAGCCTCAATTGTCGTTGGTTTATAATGATGAAAGGGGAAGAGAAAGAGAGCATCTGATTGTTTTCTCTAAAGGAAACTTAGTGGTTCGATTTGTCGAATGTCCTTCAGGGATAGCCTTAAAGAAGCAACATTTGTGAGCCTTTGTGAGCTTAGCTTGTGTGAGCCCTTCTATAGCGCCATCTGTCAAGTCAGTGCTCCCATCTCCTGCTGCCGTGGAGAGCCAGGCCAGAAGCCCTTTTTTCTTTTTCTTTTTTTTTGCCTTAGGCTCTAGCTGGAGAATAAAGCTGACTTTTTCCCCCAAGTAAACTTTTCTTTGACTTCTAACCTCTTCCTTACTTTTTCTTTTTTTGCTTCAAAACCTTACTTAAAATGTTTTTAATATATATCAAAGAGCGTTTAATCTAGTCATGTATCTCTTTAGATGCTTCCAAATAAGATTTTCTTGAAAAAGAATAAATAAAAAGACGCTGGGATGAGTTAGTCAGAGGGTGGGAACAGTCTTTGGGGTGAGAGGTCAGGAATTGGTATCAGGCAGCAGTGGCCTCCCAGCTTTACGGCTTCTGTGTGCTCTCACAAGGGCTCCTCAGGGAAGAATGCTTCCCGTTATCTCTCGGGAGCATTGTGTGCTTGGAGAATGCGAGGCTTGCGAGTTAGTCATTCGAATGGCTTATCTGGCCCACGCATGGGGATGTCAGACCAGGAGGGCCAACCTGTGTGAGCAGGGGAGTGGAAAGGACAGCTCTGGGTGCTATGGGGCTGATGTGGGGCAGAGAATCTGCCCTGCACTGAGGACAAGGATTTGGATTTGTCACTTTTAGCTGAGTGAGTGGAAAGGTAATTTATCTGTAACAGGAAGCCCCATGCTGGAAAAGTGAGTCTAGAGCCCTGCCTCTGGAAAATTGGGTCTCTTTTTGAACTATAGATGAGCTGAAGAAAATACCTGCTGTGTGTCCTTGGACAAAACATAAGGCCTCGGTGAACTTTAGTTTGTATCAAGCGAGCTGAATAATACCATCCTGCACAACTGCTGTGAGGATTAGTGATGTAAATAAAGCACCCAGCGGGGTCTGCTTGATACCAGGTAGCTTGCTGGCCATGTAACTCATTCTTCCCTTAAAAATGCTAAACAGCTATACCGCACATGTGTTGATCCTGTTATTATTAAAGAAAGGGATTGTATAGTTAATTTTTATGCTTCTAGGATTGATTCTAGAAAGTTCTAATGAGAGGGGCACCTGGGTGGCTCAGTTGGTTAAGTGTCCGACTTTGACTTGGATCATGATCTCGTGGTTCACAAGTTGGAGCCCTGCGCTGGGCTCTGTGCTGACAGCTCGGAGCCTGGAGCTGCTTCGGATTCTGTGTCTCCCTCTCTCTCTGCCCCTCCCCCACTCGTGCTTGGTCTCTCTGTCTTTCAAAAATAAATAGATGTTAAAAAATTTTTTTTGCTGCTATTGTTTTTCTTTTGTCTCAGCACATATAAAATCCAAAGCCCACTTGCACCAGCTGAAGAAAAGAAGAAGATTGGACTCAGGTGCTGTTGCTACCATAGAAAATCAGAGTGTTTCTCCAGACTGTGACAAAGAGCTTAAGGAGAAAGGATCCCCAGAGCAGAATATGAAAGAGGTGAAATCCAGTGTTTAAAAGACATGTCCCAGAGCCTTTGCACAGGTGGAGACCCAGTTCAGGAGGGAGGGTTAGGTCTCTGTCCCCGTCTGGGCTGAAGAGTGCTATGTAGAAAGCCCCCACCATTTTTTTCCTTCTGTGATGTGGTTTTAAAGTCTCACATTCTCTGTCATGGAAACAGCAGGTCTTGTTAGCTCCTTGTTTGGCTGATGTGTCTGGTAATGATGATTTGGGAAGGGATTTTCCCCCCTTTTAACCTTAAAGGTTCTATTTTTAAAAGAGGTACAGATTGCACTTTTTTATACTTGAGGATCTTTCTGGTAATGAGTACTGAGTTCCCCTATATCCCTTTAAAAAGAAGTTTTTATGTCCCTGACTCTGGCTAAAAATATCTTCCTTCCAGATACTTTTATAGATGACTGAAGTCTTGTGAGCCACAGATCAGGAGTTCTGGATTTGAGTGAATGGCAAGAACGGACCAGCCCCAGTGAGATGATTGAGTGACCTCAGCCAGTTCTTGGAATTCCACAGACAAGGAGAGAAAGGAGGTGGTCGTGACGTGGTGCTTGAAAACGTTTGTTGTGCTCCTCCTGTCTAATAATTACTATCACTGCTGTCTTTCTATTGAGTTAGGAGTCTATATATTTTTTTTAAAGTTAAATAAAGAAAAAGTTCCCAAGAGTCTCTGTAGTGCTTAAAAAAATGTAAATTCCACATCTAGTGTATACACAGTGGGCTCTGTTACCCACATGACCGCTTTTTCTGTCTCAACATTCTTCATATGATCATGCTGTCTATTCATTATTTAGCAAATATTTATTGAGCACTTACCATATTCCTGGAAGACCTCTGGAGAGGGTCTTTTATTGAAGATTTGTGATTTCCAGCAATGTTGAGTGTATGTATGTATTTAGCATAAAATGAAGCATTTTTATGTTTATAGTTCAGCAACATTGATTTTGTTCACTATGCTATACAACAGTCACCTCTCTTTGCAGAACTTTTTCATCACCCCAAACAAGGCATATCTACTTATTTTTTAATTAAAAAAATTTTTTTAAATGTTTTACCTATTTCTGAGAGAGAGAGACAGTGTGACACAGAATCTGAAACAGCCTCCAGGCTCTGAGCTAGCTGTCAGCACAGAGCCCGACGCGGGGCTCGAACCCACGAACTGTGAGATCATGACCTGAGCTGAAGTCGGACCCTTAACCAGCTGAGTCACCCAGGCGCCCCTATTTTTAAATTTTTTTACATTATTTATTTTTGAGAAAGACAGAACATGAGCAGGGAGGGTCAGAGAGAAGGAGACACAGAATCTGAAGCAGGCTCCAGGCTCTGAGCAAGCATTCAGCACAGAGCCCAACGCAGGGCTCGAACCCATGAACCGCGAGACCATGACCTGAGCTGAAGTCAGACTCTCAACCGACTGAGTTGCCATCCAGGTGCCCCAAGGCATATCTATTAAGCAATAACTCCACTCAAGTAATATTTTATTTGTTCAGAATTACTATGTGTAAGGCTAGAGGGAATACAGAAATAGAATGAGGTGTCGATCTTGCTTTCAGGAAGCTTTGTTCATACTGTACAAGCAGCCAGTCTAGGGCAGAGAATATCTAACAGCCAAAAGAGGTGTGTGGAATTGCACTTAGGAGGGGAAGGGATTGTGTAAGAAGGAGCATTTCTGCTGGACCTTAAAAATCAGTTCTTGGGGCACCTTTGTGGCTCAGTCGGTTAAGTGTACAACTCGTAATCTCTGCTCAGGTCATGATCTCACAGTTTGTGAGTTTTGAGTCCAGTGTCCGGCTCTGCACTGACAGTGTGGAACCTGCTTGGGATTCTCTCTTTCCCTCTCTCTGCCCCGCTCTCCCTCCCCCCCTTTCTCTCTCAAAATAAATAAATAAACTTAAAAAAAGTGAAAGCAATTCTTAGTTAGCCATGCCTACGAAGAGAAGGTAAAAACTTCTGAACTTGATTGACCGTTTTAAACACTGCTGAACTCCATAGCCTCACCTGCTTTTTTCCCCTTCTAACATTTTTTTAAAGTTTTACTTTTTCACTAAATTTGCTTATGTAGCCCTAAAATTAAAATGACATAAAAAGACATTCATTGAGAAATCTTGGTCCCACATCTATCCCCTTCTCCCCCAATACATAATTAATATTTGTTTCTTTTATCTCTCTCAAGTTTTTTTAATGAAAAAAAGAATAAACACAAATATACATTCTTTTCTTCCCCCCTTACCCAAAAAGATAGGATTTAGCACATACTGTCTTCATCTGTCACCTTACCTGTTGGCAATATCTCCGTTGATTTCTCCTGCCACTGCTATCAGGTCTCTTGTTTTAGGCCTTAACCACCGACCCTAGAGTTCCCCAGTCAACCCCAGCAGGGTTCACTGACCTTGTATCCTGAACTTCATTCAGATGCCAGCATTAGGCCCAAACCAGCCTCTGAGGAATTTTTTTTTTTTTTTACTACTTTATTTTTGAGAGCAAGAGAGACATATGAGCTGCGGAGGGACAGAAAAAAGGAGACCCAGAATCCGAAGCAGCTTCCAGGCTCTGAGCTGTCAGCACAGAGCCCAACGGCGAGGCTCAAACTCAGGAGCAGTAAAACTATGACCTGAGCTGAAGTCGGATACCAAACAGACTGAGCCACCTAGACGCCCCTGCCTCTGAGGAATTCTTCAGGTATGGCCAGCCCGTTCCTTGAGCCAGCAGATACCCTAGAACTTACTATGTGCATGGTGCTTTGCTAGACTCCAAGGTACAGAGGTGATCCAGGTCCACGCTGATTAAATACTTACAGAATTAGAGAGCTGTTGCAAAGAGAGGACACTTGCTATAAGAGCAAGTAACCCAAGAGCCTCTGGCCACCCTGGTCATGCTGTGTGGGAGTGGGTGCATGTGTTGGGGGAAGGCATGTGCTGGGGCACGTGGGAGACACAGCATGGCAGGAGGGCGGGAGTCTACCCATGCCTGCGGAAACGGTACCACGTGACTCGGAAAGCTGGGCTTGTCCCCGTGACTTCAGCGGCTTCTCTTCTCCCTCCTTTTTTTTTTTTTTTTAATTTCTGCGAGAGACAGAATGAGCAGGGGAAGGTCAGAGAAAGGGAGACACAGAATCTGAAGCAGTCTCCAGGCTCTGAGCTGTCAGCACAGAGCCCGACGCGGGGCTCGAACCCACGAACCACGAGATCATGACCTGAGCCTAAGTCGGACGCTTAGCCGACTGAACCACCCAGGCGCCCCGAGCTTTACCCATTTTTAACGGCTTTGAATTTCAATAGTTTTTTATAATCCAAGAAATTATCTTTGTATCCACCGCGTAGGTTTTGTTTTGTTTTGTTTTGTTTTTAATGTTAAGTGTTTTTGATTGAGAGCATGAGCAGGGGAGGGGCAGAGACGGAGACACAGAATCTGAAGAGGTTCCAGACGGTCAGCACAGAGCCGGATGCGGGGCTCGAACTCAGGAGCCATGAGATAATGACCTGATCTGAAGTTGTCTGCTCGACTGACTGAGCCACCAAGGTGCCCCACCCCATGTTCTTCTTTACATTAAATAAACAATAGTATACTTTTCCCAATCGGTTTATTATTAGCTACTTAAGGAGCTAACAAGGCAGGAAGTCACATGTCTCCACTGGAAGGAGGCGATGAATACTTGACTGTGGGTCAAGCAGGACCAAACTATATGCATTCTCTTCTCACACAGCCCGGGGGGAGAGGGAGGGGGTGGTGAGGGGAGTGGAGGATGCTATTTCTCACCGGAAGCAGCTCAGCACAGGAGTACAGCTAGCAGCCCCCAGAGCTGGAATCTAGGCGAGGACTGCCGACTTCACAGCCCTGTTAAGCTAGCTGTTTTTAGGAGGAGCCTTAGTCTCTGAAATGCTCTTCACTCAAGTCGCTAAATATATTTTAAAGCTTTAAAAAAAGTTTTAATGCAGAAGCAGGAAAAACTAGTTTTAATCATCCTACCTCACAAAGCCTTTAATCCTTCCATCTGAAGTACCTGGAGGAACACATTGCAATCTCTATGGCAATTGGAAATCAGGAATTTCTTGAAAGAAAACATCCAAGTGCCTAATACTGATGAAGTACCTACGACGACATTTAAGCCACATTTAAGGCACTGACAGTGTGCTTACTGCCCCTATTAGAAACTATCAATCCAGCCAGATGGAATTCCTTCCCCATCAGCGGAGAGCTTAGACCGGGTGCCCTGGTCTGAAGCACTGCACCCAGGTAGATTTCCCCTTGTCTGCCTGCTGCCTTCTGAATGACTTTGCTGTTAAGTGTAGGGAAGGAGAATGGTTCTTCCTAGTGATTGTCCTAAGTGTAGAGATGAAAGGGTCCTTAGCCACCTTCTTGTGCAGATGGGGACACTGAGGCCCCAAACATGTTCCATTGTCACAGCGGGTTGTGGCAAAGCCAGGACAGACTTCAGCCTCCCTCTCCTCTCTCACTACTACTAAGTCACATTCCAGATCCATCTGAGAGCTGGAAAGGACTGTGGAAACTCGCCCTGGGCTATTTGTTCAGCCTGCAGGGAGGATGGGGAGTGCCATTTTGTACCATCTGGCCTCAGCTGATCCGCCGACAGCGGAGCCCTTTAGTCCAGGTGCTCAGAGTCCCCAGTCCACACAGTGCTATCTAAGTGGCTTTGCTAATTAATTCCAACACTCAGCAAGCTATTAGGTCCATATACCTCTGTCGGCAAATTTTTTTTCCTAGTTTTATTGAGATAAAATTGACATATAAAGTAAAAGTCTTGAGGCTTTACACTTCTTATAGTTCAGGCAATGCTGATTTTAAGTGGTAGGAGATACTCTGAAAAGAGAGCTGGATTCTTAGTCTTTAAAGTATTTTGCTTGATGGGGGTGCCTGGGTGGCTCAGTCGCTTAAGCGTCTGACTTGATTCAGGTCATGATCTTGCAGTTTGTGAGTTCGAGCCCTGCATCCAGCTCTGAGCTGACAGCTCTGAGCCTGGAGCCTGCTTCGGTTTCTGTGTCTCCCTCTCTCTCTGCCCCTCCCCTGCTCGCACTCTGTCTTTCTGTCCTCAAAAATAAACATTAAATTTTTTTTTTAAATATCTTGCTTGATTTTCAGGACTAAGCAGGAAAACAGTTCATCTATAGGTACATTGTTTGATCCTTTGTAACCCTCAGTAACTATTTGTATTCTTAGCCTCATTTCCTACAAAGAGGATTTTTCTTGGGTGCCTGGGTGGCTCAGTCGGTTAAGTGTCCGGCTTCGGCTCAGGTCATGATCTCACGGTTCATGGGTTCGAGCCCCGCATCGGGCTCTGTGCTGACAGCTAGCTCAGAGCCTGGAGCCTGTCTTCAGATTCTGTGTCTCCCTCTCTGACCCTCCCCTGCTCACGCTGTCTCTCTCAGAAATAAACATTTAAAAATTTTTTTAAATAAAAAGGATTTTTCTGCTTAAAACATAGTAAAACATTAAAAAACAACAAAACACTAGAAAGCAAACTTTTTATGAATATAATAAGTAACCTGTCTATATTCCCAACATCTAAAAAGTCAAATACCGGTTGAATTAATCACATGAAAGGATAAAAGCTAAGTGGTTGTCTACATAAATGATCCGATTTAATCCTTAAATAGCCTTTAACCAGGATGAAGAAATCTGGAAATAGTAGCCACAGGAAAGAATTTCATCATTTGATTATCACCTGCTTGGGCAGTTAGGGCCCTTTTCTAAAAAGATGGCCAACTGGTCACTTGTGAAACTATTGTGAAAACGTACAAAGGAAGCTGCATGGTTTTATTAGTTAGGATAAAAGGCTAAGCTGCTGTAACAAAGAGACTCGACAGTGCAGTGGTTTAAAGAACAAAGAAGTTTGTTTCTTTTTCACATAAACAACTCTCACATAACATTTCTGAAGCACGCCATCCAGGTCAGTGGGTCAGCTGTGCTCCCAGCAGTCATTCAAGGACGCGGGTTCCTTATATCATGTTGCTTTTCCATCCTCTGGGGGGACATTGTCATTACCTGCGTGATTGAAACTGGGTCATTGCTGGTTCCAGGGAGTGAGGAGGGGAAAAAAGAGCATAGAGGAGACACCCGAAACCCCAAAGCCTAGACCCTGCAGCGGCACGCAGACCTCACACTTTTCGTTGGCAAGAGCTTGGTCATAGGGCTGTCCACGCTTCCTGCAAAGGGGGCTGAAAAATGCGGTCAAGCTGCATGCCAAGAAGAAACTGGAGAGCAGATTTTGGTGGCAACTTGCAGTCTCCACTAAATACAAACTTGTTACCGTGGAAAGAGCACCGGACTCCAGGCTGGTGTAACTAATTAGCTCTGGTGTCTTTGCTGGGGGCAAATCTCTCTATTTCCCCATCTGTGAGATCAATGAGCTGTATGAGCTGACTGCTGAACTATTTCGAAAAAAGTAAAGCTTGACAAAAATCTCGGCTGGTGAGATTTTTAAAGACAGGTTAAAAGAAAATGTAGGGAAAGAGACTGAATAAGCCGCATGGGCCAATGGCCAACACTCAAGATGGCGGGGAGGAATGATATGTATGTTGGCGGCGTTATGAAATAAGTGAACTAAGGGCTGTCAGTACCTCTAGACTTCTTTTTATGTGGAAAAAAAGAAACTGCTACTTGTACTTGCAGCTGAACACTTTCCTATCTAATATATTGCCTCTGAGACCTTTGGAAAATGGCTCAAGCAGCCTGGGTTTCCTTATAAAATGGAGTCAGACTGGAAAAGTCAGACTGGAAAAGTCAGTCTGGAAAGTCAGACTTTCGCTTAGGTCATGATCTCGCGGTTCATGGGTTCGAGCTCCGCGTCGGGCTCTGTGCTGACTGCCAGCTCAGAGCCTGG
Source organism: Hyaena hyaena (assembly GCF_003009895.1). NCBI lineage: Eukaryota > Metazoa > Chordata > Mammalia > Carnivora > Hyaenidae > Hyaena > Hyaena hyaena. The sequence continues at coordinate 37,019 of NW_024081183.1, read as the reverse complement.
AGCCTGTTTCAGAGTCTGTGTCTCCCTCTCTCTCTGACCCACCCCTGTTCACGCTGTCTCTCTCTCTCCTAGAAATAAATAAAAATTAAAAAAATAAATAAATAAAATGGAGTTATTAGCTCCATTCCAGGAGACATCGTGGGGATTAAATGAGATCCTTTTGAAAACAGCATAGTTCTTGCCATTTACTGGGCAACACAGTGCCCAGTAAATGGTAATTATGAATTGGATTTATTTGCTTCATTGTGGAAAAATTGTTAATACTATTCAAGTGTTGGTTTACGGTATAGTTTGGTTCTCAGAAGTTGTCAGGGTCAAGCTCTGACTTGAAACTGATGAGTTCTGTGGTCCTCAATGTTAATGGCCAAAAACAGTGCCTCAGGCATTATCTGCCACCCAAACAGCAATTAGTGGTTGTTATTGTTTGCTTGGGTTTTTTGTTGTTGTTGTTGTTGTTGTTTAAAAAAATTGCTTTAAGTAAACTCTACAGCCAGTGTGGGGCTTGAACTTATGACCTCGAGATCAAGAGTCAAACACTGTACGAACTGATCCAGCCAGGTGCCCCTACTGTTTTTTAATGCATATGATTTCTTCATGGTTTACCTCATTTCCTTAAACTGTGTTCATCTGAAATGCCCTTTCTGCTGCTTTTGAATTGCCGCTGAACACTTTCCTGTCTAATATATTGTCTCTGTGACCTTGGGAAAATGAGCTCCTATACATCCGTGAAGGCCCAAAGCTGATATCCTCTTCTCAGACAAAGCTTCGTTGGCACTTACAAGGAGGTTTAGTTTCTCCCAACTATGTGTTCTCATAGCAAGGTTTTGTTGTTGTTTAGTAATCTCTGGCCAATGTGGGCCTCAAACTCATGACCCCAAGATCAAGAGTCTCCTGCACCACCAACTGAGCCGGCCAGGCGCCCCTCCCTAGCAGTTATATGTAACATCAGGACGCACTTAGATAGCAGCATGTGCCAGACAGGCTTTAAGAACTTTACATATAACTCATTCAGCCCTCGCAACAGCTCTGTGAGGGAACATGGTCAGTGTCGTTATGAGCCCTATTTTGCAATTGAGGAAACTAAATGAAAGAATCAAGTGCTTTTCCTGAGGGCAAGCTGGGGTTTGAAACTAGGTGGGTGGCTCCAAAGTCTATATTCTTCCCCACCATATTCTTTCTTTTTTTCTTTCTTTCTTTCTTTTTATTTCTTAAGTTTATTTATTTTTGAGAGAGAGGATGAGTGGGGGAGGGGCAGGGTAAGAGGGGAGAGAGAGAATCCCAAGCAGGCTCCACGCTAACATGCGGGGCTGGAACCCATGAACCGTGAGATCATGACCTGAGCCTCAATCAAGAGTGGGACGCTTCACCGGAGGCCACCGAGGCCTCTATACTCACCATATTCTTCTACCGCCTTTCTCTGCTACAGCACATCTCACCTGTAACTATCTCTGGCTCCCACTGGAGAGTAAATTCTGTCAAGATGTCAGTCCTATTTTGAGACAAATGTAGGACATAGGTTGGGCTCCCAGGAGACACTGAGGCTAGTTCCCGCAAGCCATGACTGTCTAATCATCAACGTGGCTGCTTTTCATTGCGTTCCTGCTATGTGTCAGGCCTTGTATGTTAAGCACGTGCGTACCTTATCATGATTGCTTAAAACAAATGGACAAGCGGGGTGCCTGGGTGGCTCAGTCAGCTGAGCGCCCAGCTCTTGATTTTGGCTCAGGTCATGATCTCACGATTCATGGGATTGAGTCCCGCATCAGGCACTGTGCTGACAGCACGGAGCCTGCTTGGGATTCTCTGTCTCCTTCTCCCTGTGCCCTCCCCTGCATGTGCCCTCTCTCTCTCAATAAATAAATAAACATTATGCAAATTTTAATAAAATACATAAATAAACAGTAATGCACAAGGTAATTTATTATCCCCATTTTATAAGCAAGCATATATATTCATAGTGCTCCCTGGTGGCTGGCACAGAACGGACACACAGATACCTGCTGAGTACAAGAAAGAAAGCTGTGTGAAGGCAGGGGTTTTGTCTGTTCTTAAGTGCCTTATCCCTGGCACTTACAAGGGGGCCTGCTGCTGACATGCACTCACTAAACATTTGTTGAACTAGGATTTGAAGCCAGTTTGGGCTGAATCCAAACCCGTGCTCTGCCCATTGCACTACTTCTCTAAGGGCATTCCTTTAGGGCTACTTATTTATTTTAAGGTTTTATTATTGGGGCGCCTGGGTGGTTCAGTTGGTTAAGCCTCTGACTCCAGCTCAGGTCATGATCTCACAGTTCATGAGTTCGAGCCCCGTGTCAGGCTCTGTGCTGACAGCTCAGAGCCTGGAGCCTGCTTTGGATTCAGTGTCTCCCTCTCTCTCTCTGCCCCTCCCCTGTTTGTACTCTCTCTCTCTCTCAAAAATAAACAGTAAAATAAATTAAAAAATAAAAGATTTCATTATTTCAAAAAAATAATCTCTACACCTAATATGAGGCTTGAATTCACAACCCTGAGATCAAGAGTCACATGCTCCACTGACTCAGCCACCCACGCACTCCTAGGGCTTTTTTTAAATTTATTTATTTTTTATTTCATAGTTTCTTGTCCTAGGGCTTTTTAAACATATAAATTATTTATATCCCAACTACTTATAAGAAGGAATCAAGAAGAAAAAGCAAAAAACATTGCCGAAGAATTAACACTTCTACTATGATGCTTATTTTAGTTAAGACTCATGGTCACAAATGGAATCAGCTAAACTCTGAAGCAAAAAGGTGACTTTATGATAAGATTACTTAGGCCTCTCATCAGATTCAAGATGGAAAAGCCGTAGGCGTTTCCAGTGCCACCTGATCTGATGCTGGAGAGACTCCTCTTTCACTGCACATGGGCTTTCTCCACATGGCGGGAGACCAGGCTGCCAGGGGCACCTAAGCTTTGAGGTTTTACATCAGAGAATGTGCTGACTCTTTCTCTAAGTTCAGAAGTGTCAGGACCTCCTCCACCCGTTGGGATGGCTACTATCAAAACCCAGGAGGGGCGCCTCGGTGGCTCAGTCGGTTAAGCATCCAACTTCAGCTCAGATCATGATCTCACGGTTTGTGGGTTCGAGCCCCGCATCGGGCTCTGTGCTGACAGCAAGCTCAGAATCTGGAGCCTGCTTCAGATTCTGTGTCTCCCTCTTTCTCTGACCCTCCCCAGCTCGTTCGTGCGTGCGCACTCTCTCTCTCTCTCTCTTGCCAGCTCAGAGCCTGGAACCTGTTTCAGATTCTGTATCTCCCTCTCTCTCTGATCCTCTCCTGCTCACGCTGTCTCTCTCTCTCTCTCTCAGAAATAAATAAAAACATTCATGAAAAAAATTAAAAAAACAAACAAAAAAACCCCCCAAAACCCAGGAAGTAACAGGTATTGATGAGGATGTGGAAGTGTTGAAACCATTGTGTCTGGCTGGTGGGACTGTAAAATGGTACAGCTGCTGTGGGAAGCAGTATGGCGGTTCCTCAAGAAATTAAAACTAGAATGGCCTTGTGATCCAGCCATTCCACTTCAGGAGGGATAGCCAGAAGAACTGAAAGCAGAGTCTTTCTTTTTTTAATAATTTTTTTTTTTTTTTTGAGAGAGAGAGTCAGAGTGCGCCAGTGGGGCAGAGGGGCAGAAAGAGAATCTATTTTGTTTGTTTTCTTAATTTATTTATTTTGAGGGCCCCTGGGTGGCTCAGTCGGTTAAGCGTCCAACTTTGGCTCAGGTCAGCATCTCACAGTTCACAGGTTCAAGCCCCACGTCGGGCTTGGTGCTGACAGCTCAGAGCCTGGAGCTGCTTCGGATTCTGTGTCTCCCTCTCTCTCTGCCCCTCCCCCACTCTCACTCTGTCTCTCTCTCTCTTTTAAAAATAAATAAACATTTTTTTAAAAGTCCCAAGAGAGGGCTCCTAGCAGAACTGAATTCTGTTGTTTCTCCCAGATTTAAGCGGGAGAGCCGGTCACCTAAGAACATGGAAACTCACTGTAGAATGATATGACTGATGTGGCGCCTGGTTGGTTCAGTCGGTAGAGCATGTGACTCTTGATCTCAGGGTTGTAATTTTGAGCCCCATGTTGGGTGTACAGGTCACTTAAAATCTCGGGGCGCCTGGGTGGCTCAGTTACGTGCCTGACTTGGTTTCGGCTCAGGTCATGATCTCACAGTTTCGTAGGTTCGAGCCCTGCTTTGGGCTCTGTGCTAACAGTGCAGAGCCTGCCTGGATTCTCTCTCTCTCTCTCTCTCTCTCTCTCTCTCCCTCCCTCTCCCTTTCTCTCTCTCAAAATAAAGAAATAAACTTAAAAAAATAAAATAAAATCTTAAAAAAACAAAAAACTATGTGACTAGAAACAATGGGACTGCGGGAAAAACAGCTTTTAAGAAGGGGGTGGGGGTGGGATTGTCCAGCTGCGACACAGAGCCAGCAAGTGGCATGTGAGGGGACACCCTGAATATAGTCTAGCCCTTAGTGGCACATGCTGACCGCGGAGTACTTCCCACCCTAACGGAAGGCCCTATCTCTGCAAGGCCCCGGCACAGTGCATTCTCAGGTGTGAGGCTAAGCCAGCCTCTGAGTCACCAGACGTGCGGTGATGGACCCTCTGAAGTGAGATTTAAAGAACATCATTTAGCCTATGCCTCCTGCCTGAGCTTCCCGGTTCATATGTGGGGATTGAGGGATAAAGACCTCTGTATAGCTGTTACTGGTGGATTCAGAGGTGCCTCTGTGTCCTACTCAAAGTGCATAATGAGGGAGATTGCATGAAAACCATCCTGACCCGATGGGAGGGCCCACCGGCCCTCCCCAGACTTTGACGGAATCTTCGTATGCTGCTAGAAACTACCTTCTTAATAATGACACTCCTGGCTTTCAGTTGTTTTAAATGTCAGCATGTAAAGGGTGCACGGAATTCAGCGATCACCTGCTTCTATTGTTTCCAAACTTGCTTTGGCCGAGGATCCTCCCCAAACCCCCGCCCTGCCCAAGTAAATCCTTACCCAGACTCCTAATACGTAAGACAGATCGAAGCAGAGTGGCTTGGGGTCTTGCCGGGTCACAGGGACCTCTGGACCCTCTGATTCAAGTCTCTTCCTTTACGGAACACACTTTGAAAGTCACTGATCTAGAGTAGCCATTTTATTTCGCAGGTGGGGAAATCAAGGCCCAGGGAGGTTCAGCGGGTCCCCCACAAGGGCACCAACAGTAGCAGAGCTGACTGGGACCCCGGTCTCCCAGCTTGGGGATTGTGCCCTTTCTCGCATCAGGCTGCTTCTGGCTGTTTTGAAGGAGCACTTCAACAAGGTAGTTACATTTGTCTTCACGATACGTGCACAGTGCTTTCTTCGGGCGGATGAACTGAACCAACAGGAAGGCAAGTCGGGGCCATTGGGAGCCTAATCTAATAAATAAAGAAGAGCTTTAGAATTAGGAACTTCTGTTCATTTATTCGACAGACTTAATGATTGCTTGCGGTTCACCATTCTAGGTGCTAGACACGTATCAGTGATGTATCCATGTAGACACTTCCTGTCTTCAGAGAGTTCGAGTCTTCTGTGCCATTTCCATGGAGGTGATAAATGCTGTTAGAGCAATGTTCAGGAAACACACGCGATTGTACCTGACCCAGTTCAGAGGCCTACGAAGTCTGTCTGAGGACATGGCACCTAAGAAAACACTGGAATAGATCATGGGAGTGAACCAGGTAGGGGAGAGTTAGGGGGGAAAGGCCAGAGAGCTCTGCAGGAACCAGGTCGTAGATGGCCCTGCACACCCTTAACCCCGAGATAACAACATCAGGTGTGTTTACTGGAGAAGTGACTCTGGGGCCATTCGGAGAATGAATTGGCTGGAGGCAGCCAAGAGGCAGGCAGATGGTAAAGTGTAGCAGGTAGAATTTATGGGATTTGACGATTGGTTAAATGTTGGTGGTGAAGGAGGGGAAAGGGTCAGGAATGAGGCTCAGGTTTCTCATCCAAGCAGTTGATTGATGGTGTCCTTTGGCCAAGACGGAGAGCACTGGAGGAAGGGCAGACTGGGCCTCGGGCAGAGGATGAGTTCACTTTGGGACTCATTGAGATTAAAGTGTGTGCGGAGAAGCCTCATGGAAACTGGATATTCAGGTTGAGCCCAGTGAGAATTCTGGGCTGGAGATAGAGGTCTTAGTCATCAGCACTGATGGTATTTGAAGCTGTGGAAGATGAGGTCACTGGGTGGGTAGCGAGAAGAGAAAGGTCTAGAACGGAGCTTGTGGAACACAGACAACTGTGGAAGAGAGCTTGTGTCAGAAACGGAGGCACAGCGAGAGAGCAGGGAGAAACCAGGAGGCTGTGATGGCCAAGGCCAAATGGAAAGCACTTTGAGGGGGGAGTAGTCAGTAGGGAAGAATGTGTAGAGAAGCCATGTCTGATAAGGAATGAGAAACATTCAGTGGATTTTAGTGATGAAGACATTGTCGTAATGTTGGTAAGAGAAGGCTCAGCTGATGGTTGGAAAATGGAAGCCATGTCTCAGTGATTTGAGGAGTAAGTAGGAGGAGAATGGCCATAGTGAGGGTGTTTTCCTCAAGTAACGAACGGAAGGAGGGAGGGTGGCTGCTGCTGGAAGTTTAGGGTTGAAGGAAGTTCTTTTCCTTTATTGCTGAGAGACTTTCCCAGGCTTAAATGCTACTTGGAAGGGAGCAGCAGCTGCAGGTACTAGAAAATGGTTTCCTCCCTTTGCGAAAGATTTGGAGGTGGGGTGCCTGGCTGGCTCAGTCGGTAGAGTGCACGACTTGATCTCGGGGTCGTGAGTTTGAGCCCCGTGTTGGGTCTAGAGGTTACTTAAAAAAATAAGATATTAAGATAAATAAAAGAGAAAGATTTGAAGGAATGTCTTCAATATGACAGAGCAGCCTTCTGGATGCTCTCTACGGGTGGAGGTAGGGTGACCCACTCGGCCAGTGTGTTGGGGACTTTTGTGGTGTTACCACTGCGAGTCCCATGTCCCAGGAGACCCCTCGCTCGGGGAGACCCCTCGCTCCATAAGGATAAATAAGATATATTCTGCGGTTGCAGAGAGTGCGATCTATCATTTCTCTGAAGGTGTAGAGGAGCTACCTACCTTAGAAAAAGACCTCCCACAAGGAACAGAAGAAAATGTAGGCGGTGCCTGATTGATATTTCAGGAAGCTTCAGAGAGAGAGTACATCATTAACTGAGAAAAAGTGAACTTGCAAATGGAGGAATCTGTGATAAGAAAGGATGAGGAAGAGATTAAAAGTGTGGCTCGAAGCGGCTGGATGGCTCAGTGGGTTAAGCATCTGGCTCTTGATTTCAGCTCAGGTCATGATTTTCATGGTTGTTAAATCAGATCCCACATTGAGCTCTGTGCTGACAGCGAGGAGCCTGCTTGGGATTCTCTCTCTCCCTCTCTCCCTGCCCCTTGCCAGTATGTGCCCCCCACCCCCCGCAATAAATAAATTGACATAAAAAACTGCATGGAAGTAACGAATGCCAGATTAACACAATAGGGTTTACTAAATGCAGAAAACAGACTTCAGATGATCACCCAGAACACGGGGGAAATTGATAAAGGTATGAAAATAGAAGACGAGATATGGAGAAGGGAGCAATGAAAGATGAATTTTAAAAATTCAAACTAATGATTAATAATGAATAAAATAAATGAAAACACGTTAGTGCTTATTCTGTGCCAAGCATTCTGTAAGCCCTTTACACGTGTGAACTCACTTACTCCTCAGCACCGTGGGTACTATGATCCTCCCCATTTTGCACACAGGGAGACTGATACACAAGTAAGTTCAACCACTTACAAGTGGTAAGTGCAAGTTTATGCAGGTAGGAGGTGATGGAGCTGGTGAACCCAGGCGGTCCGGCTTCAAGGCCTTTGCTCTGAAGTGCTGAGTCTCATGCCTACAAGGCAGAACATTGAAACCAAATGATTCGGACTGTGTGTGTGCGACGGTGTGTGTATCTTAAATGCGAGGCCCAGTTCTGCTGCTGGGAAAAAGAGCAAGTCAGTGTAGATCCCTGCTCACACAGAGCTTACATTCTAGAGAGAAGAAAATATACCAAAAAGCAAACAGTTAAGAGAATTTCAACAAGTATGAAGTCCTATGAAGCAAATACTGAAAACAAGATAGGGAGTCATGTGTTAAATGTGTGTTGAGGTAGGCGTTACTTCTTCAGGTGGGGTGATCAGGGAAGACCCTCTGAAGAGATGACATCACCTGAGTGCAGAATGTTGTGGTGTTAGCTGTGGAAAAATATGGGACAGAGAGAACAGCAAGTGCAAAGGTCCTGAGGTGGGAGTGAATTTGGCATGTTGGAAGACTTAGCAAGAAGGCCATTGTAGGTATAGCAGAGTGAGTGAGGGGGACATGTGTAAAAGATAGGGAAAGAGCTAGATCAGGTAAGGCCCAATAGGCCAGAATAAGGAATTACTGTAAGGAATTGAAAAGGTTTTTTTGTGGTGGTGGTGGTGGTGGTGATGTTTCAGGGTGTGTGTGTGCATGTGTGTTTAGTGGGTAAGAATATAGTGTGATCTACATGCTAAAAGAAGTATGGCTGCTATGCAGAGAATAGACTGTAAGGTGAGAAGGACGTGGAATGAGAAAGCAGGAAAAAGTTTAAAGGTGTTGTGGCCTGAAGCAGGGCCTGGAGCTCAGCCGTTTGGGGTAGGTTAACGGTTAATGCTAGCTGTCTCTCTACCCTGGGGCATCCCTTCCCCAGTTTATCTAATCACAGTCACTAATCTACTTACAGATGAAGGATCCTGTGGCAGAGAAAGATCAGAGAGAGAGTCAACACCCTTAGAGTTAAGAAATAGCCCAGTGGAGGACCCAGGCCGGCCGGTCAGACTCCTCCTGAGAATTTCAAACAGCAACCCACGTCTCTGCTGGGTACCCTTGAACCCGGAAATGTAATGTTTGGGCACGTACACAGAATCAATATTTGCCGTACGAATGGGTGCATGACCCGGAAGATGTGCACGAGAAGCAGAAAAGATGCAGGTGCAGGAGGGAAACCCAGCCAGAGAAAGAGAAAGAAGGTTCCTTTCTTGCCGGTTCCTGGTTTGGTTCCTGGTTTCTGATCCTCCCAAGACCTAAGGTGCTTTGCTTGCTTGGGTTCCTGGGGACGTCTGTCTCCTTAATAACACGGGGGCTTTCTTTTTTTTCTTTTAATTTTTCTTTTATAATGTTTATTTATTTTCAAGAGACAGAGAGACAGAGTATAAATGGGGGAGGGGCAGAGAGAGAGAGAGAGAGGGAGGGAGACACAGAATCGGAAACAGGCTCCAGGCTCTGAGCTGTCAGCACAGAACCCAATGTGGGGCTCGAACCCACAAGCCATGAGATCATGACCCAAGTCGAAGTCGGAGGCCTAACCGACTGAGCCACCCAGGCGCCCCTCTGCAGATTTCTTTTATGTGCAACTTGAGGGCCCTGGGCTCCAGGGTGAGCACGTCGATAAAACTCCTGCCCTTAGATCCCTCTCATCTGTGGCTGGGACGCCCTTGTGACTCACCAGCTCAGGGCTCCGTTGCCTTCTGTTTTTTCCCGGTGTTCTGAGCCTATAATGTGATCTTAAGGTAACTGAATTTTATTTTATTCACTGATCAGTCCCAACACTTTCCCGAGATAACTTCAGATTCATACTGTTTACATGTTGAGGCCTTTCTGAATGGACTCTAGTTTTCCACTTAACTCCATTATTCCGCTACTAAACACGTTTCTGGTCGTTTGCTTCCATATACCCATTCTCCCCACGTTCTTTCTTTCCTTTTGTATAGTCTGCAGAGGACACAACCCAAATCAGTCCCTTCATCAAGCGTTCTCTGAATCGCCGCTCCTTGGGCACAGAAGATGGGTAGGTCAGTGTTCCCCCTGCCCTTCTCTTGAGCCCTCCCTGAATGACCTCACCTGCTCACGGCCTTAGCTCACACCTGTTCTGCAGGATGAACAGGCTTTTTTTTTTTTTTTTTTTTTAAACTGGTCTGTGGTCTCTACGCCATGCACTTTGTATTCAGCGTTTGAATGTTTAGTCTGACCCACGGGGAACTCCACTGAGATTTTCTGTCACTGCAGAAACACAGCGGTGCTGTCCACAGGTGGGCCTGGAGTTAACCGGGCTTAGACACTACACTGCATCTTCAAATGGACAGTGGGATGGGGGGGTGGTGGGGGGCTTTGGAAGCCGATGGAACTCACCCAGAAGCAACCCAACCGGGGTGTGAGGAGGATGTGAGACAGGAGCGGGAAGGACCTTCATCCCCACCGCGCACAGGAGGAGCTGGAGACGCAAACCCGCATCTCCAGCCAGAGCAGGTGCACACAGGTGGCCTGCCCCCTGCACATCACACCAGGGTGTCCCACGGGCATTTGAAACTCAGGACATGCCTTCTTCCTTCTTCCACCATTCCCCAAACTGCCCTCTCCTCGCCGTTCTCGGTTCTGATTGTAATGGTCTCACCACCAGCCCCGTTCCCCAGGCCAAGATCCTGGCCGCCACCCTCCACCCTTTCTGTGAGCCTTCCCTTTCCTTCTTTTCAAAATTAGAACAAGGCAAAAGGGCCCGCAGCCACCAAGCTGAATGCAAACAGGCTCATTCATCCGCCCAACTAGAAATAACCATAGGCCCTAACTAACCAGTTATAAGCAGGCGCAGTTCCTAAAATTCACCAGAAAAAGAGAAAATCTCACACTGCTTCACTCGGCCCTTAACTGTGGCCCCTCAACACCATCTCCTTGCAGGCTGAGCTGAAGTCAGACGCTTAACTGACTGAGCCACTCGGGTGCCCCTGCCTTGGGTGAATTCTTAAAGCATGTAGGCCCTGGCCTCCAGCCAATCAGGGTGCCCCACATTTGGTGACCTTCCCACCCGATTGGGATACCCCACAGTAATTACCTGGTCACCAGGTTTTATCATCTGTATTTATTTCCTACCATTGATATAATAAATAACTACACATTTAGTGGCCTAAAACAACACAAATTTATTATCTGACAATTGTGGAGGTCAGAAGTTTGAAATGAGTTTTTTTCTTTAAAGTTTATGTATTTATTTTGAGAGGGAGGGGGAGGGAACGGGAGGGAGAGAGAGAATGCCAAGCAGGCTCTGCGCTGTCAGGGGAAAACCCGATGCAGGGTTCAAACTCAAAACCGTGAGATCATGACCTGAGCCGAAACCAAGAGTCAGACGCTTAACCGACTGAGCCCCCCAGGCGCCCTGAGTTTTGTGAGGCTAAAATCAAGGTGTCAGCAGGGCTGGTTCCTTCTGGAAATTCTAAGGGAAAATCCGTCCCCTGTATCAGCCACCAGAGGCCACTCGCATTCCTTGGCTCATAGCTGCACCACTTTCCTCTTGAGCTTTCCTCTCACCTTGCCTTTTTTTTTTTTTTTTAATATATATATATATT
>NW_024081183.1:0-25392 GCF_003009895.1 Hyaena hyaena | reverse complement strand
TTTTTTTTTTTTTTTTAATATATATATATATATATTCTTTATTTATTTCTAGGAGAGAGAGAGAGAGACAGAGTGAGCAGGGGAGGGTCAGAGAGAGAGGGAGACACAGACTCTGAAATAGGCTCCAGGCTCTGAGCTGGCAGTCAGCACAGAGCCCGACACGGGGCTCGAACCCACGAACCGCGAGATCATGACCCAAGCGAAAGTCGGACGCTTAACCGACTGAGCCACCCAGGCGCCCCTCACCTCGCTTTTATCCTGTGACTCTGACCTCCCCTCCTCTAAAAAGGACCCTGTTATCTACATAGGCCCTGCCCAGATCACCCAAGAGAATCCAAATAAGGTGACATGCAACAGACTCCAGTCATTAGGATGTGGGTGTCTACACACTATCCTCAGCACCCGACATTCCTGGGATCCGTCTGTTCCAACTGCCGCTCCTCAGAGCACTTTGTCTCTCAGGCTGTTAAAACAACCGCCCAGGTGATTTGCTCTTGGTGCACAACCCAGATTGGGGACAGTGGGTTCTCTGCCTCTGGTCCCGCGGCCTTCCAATCCATTATGCTTCTCACTGCATTTTGTTTGTCTCTTCTTGGTTAAACGTTTCTACGGACTCCTCTGTTACCCTCAGGATAAAGTCTCGGCCCCTGAAATGGTATACAAGGTCTTCTGTGGTCTTTCTTCTGCTCACCCTTCCAGCCAAACCTCCCACGAGCCACTACAAAGCTACTGTGAATTCTCATGACAGGATGATGTGGGTTATAGACCTTCTGAAGCCATACTCCTCAGTCTTGAATCCCATCCCTACCACTTGCCAAATATGGATTCTTGGGCCAGTAACTTAACTGTTCTGTGCCTCAGTTTTATCTTTTTAAAACTCTGGCTCTCAAAGGGACACTTGGGTGCCTCAGTTAAAGCGTCCGACTTCAGCTCAGGTCATGATCTCACAGTTCGTGAGTTCGAGCCCCGCATCAGGCTGTCTGCTGTCAGCACAGAGCCTGCTTCAGATCCTCTGTCCCTCTCTCTCTCTCTGCCCCTTCCCCTCCTTCTCTCTCAAAAATAAATAAAAACATTAAAAAAAAAAAACCCAACTTTGGCCCTCAACAATTGTTGTGACAATCAAATTGGTTAAATTAATCAAAGTACTTATTAGAGGGGCACCTGGCTGGCTCAGTCAGTAGAGCATGTGACTCTTGATCTCGGGGTCATGAGTTCGAGCCCCATGTTGGGTGTAGAAATTACTTAAAAACAAAATGTTTAAAAATAAATAAATAAAGTACTTCTCAGAACAGTGCTTGGCACACAGCGAGTCCTCCACCATTCCATGTTCTCAGTCCTATCAGTGCTGTGTGGAGCGCTCTCCCCACAACCCTGTTTCCCTGGAAATTCTTACCCATCCCTTCAAGGGTCACCTCAGTACCACCTCCTGTGCACAGGCCTCTCTGCTGTCTCCTCCCACCTCAGGCTGGGGCTCTGGGAACTCCGACCCAAATGAGAGTCCCTAATCACATATTTACCATCATTTCATGACGTGTGTAGGAGGAAGCATCCTGAAATACTAAGATTTATGTTTTTCTTTCCCACACTTCCTCGTATGTGACCCTCTCGCTAGTCAGGCAGAGGCATTCACATGGCCTTAAGAATTAGTCCTTACTGGGGTGCCTGGGCGGCTCAGTTAAGTATCCAACCCTTGGTTTCAGCGCAGGTCACGATCTCACGGTGCGCGAGTTCGAGCCCCACATCAGGCTCTGTGCTGCTAGTGCAGAGCCTGCTTGGGATTCTCTGTCTCCCTCTCTCTCTGCTTCTCTCTCTTTCAAAAATAAATAAATAAACATTAAAAAAGAGAGAGAGAGAATAAGTCCTTATAACAGAATGCAGGGAGAAAGGAAAAGCCCATGTTTAGTTTTTCAACTTCCAAAGTAGGCTTCAATGTGGACATCCACATGAATAGTTTTTTTTAAGTATTTTTTAAAAATGTTTATTTACTTGTTTTTGAGAGAGAGAGAGGGAGAGAGAGAACGAGTGGAGGAGGGGCAGAGTGAGAGGGAGACAGGATCCCAAGCAGGCTCCTTGCTGTCAGTACAGAGGCCAATGAGGGGCTCAAACTCACGAACTGTGAGATCATGGCCTGAGCTGAAATCAAGAGTCAGACGCCTAACCGACTGAGCCACCAAGGCGCCCTGCACATGAATAGTTTTGAAAGCCAAGCAGTGGGGTTGATGGAGAGAAGCGAGTTTGAAAACTCCAGAGAGGTGGTCCTAAAGGAAGCAGGGTGTAAAATGCATGCCTTGGCAGCAAACTAAAAGAGCGAAGAGGGGTGTCTGGCCCGTCCTGCTCATGGGCAGGCTGGTTAGGGGTCGCCTAGGCAGGGAACGGGGACAGGAGTTGAACTTGGAGATCAAAGAGGAACAGAGTCAGCATTAGCAGACTGCCCAGCAGCAGAGATGGGTGGCGCTGTGGTGGCCAAGCCAGCATGGAACCCATCCGTGGCCCCCATGTCAGCGCAGCCATCACCTGTGCCGAGGGCCCACAGTCACCGTTCTGCCCCCCACTTGCTGGTGAAGCCCTTTCTGTGTCAGCTGCCTGCCGTGGCCCCTGAATCACCCAGCAGAAACGATGCCCACCCATGCCACACTCCAAATGAGCCATGTCCTGTGGACACCTGCTTTTCATAACAGCTCAGGAACCTTGCAAGCCTCATAAAATGAAAAGCAGAATCTCTCTCTCTCTCTCTCTCTTTTTAGTAAGCTCTTTGCCCAGTGTGAGCTTCGAACTCACAACAGCAAGTTCTAGAGTTGCAAAGTCTACCCACTGAGCCTGCCCGGCACCCCGAAGGGTAGGCTCTTGACCTTGAGTATCAATGGTGTGGGAAAGAAAGTCCCCAGAACCTGAACTTGGGAGGACCTGGACAATGAGACTGACCTGTTTCATGGAACTGTATGCCTCTGGGGCCTAGACAAAGCCTCCGGGAGGGCCGTAATATTGTTGGATTTGTCTCTGTGTCCCTAACACGTGGTTGTTGCTTGGTAGATACCTATTATGCTGAAAGAGTGAATGAAAATCATAGTCTAGTAAAGGAGACAGATTCATAAACAAATAATCATATTACCTCCTAAGGGCTGTGACACAGGCCTGTAGGAAGCACTGAGTGAACAGAAGAGGGAAAGGGTCCAGAGATTTTCTGAGGCAACGGCGGGCCTGGTGCACGAGTTTTGTGACTGTCACTCCAGTGTATGTTTGGAGCAGACAGATGCTCTGTCTGGCCCATGCTGCTGTCTCTGGGCACTGGAAAGCCCATAGGACTGGGGCCCTGACAGTCCCCTCAGCCTCAGCTGATGGACCTTTGGTTCATGACCCAAATGGAGCAATGGGCTCTCCCTCCCATGATTTTCCTGTTGGGATTCAGAGATGCCAGTCCGTTGCTGCTGGTCACCTGACCTGGGGACTGAGACCTGGCCATGTCTGGCCCTGTGTTCAGAGAAGTGGGCAATGGTGAATCTGAGAGAGGGAGAGAAGCTTCCTGGCTGTTCAATGACTTTTTTAAGATCCGGGTTCCCGTGATCCTTGAGGCCTGGTTGGCCGCCTACCATTTGGTTCCCGGTGACATCTCTGAAGACTTGTATTCAATTCTTTTCTTGCTCAAGCTTGCCTGAGCGGGTTCTGTTCTGCGCAGCCAGGAGCCTTGACTGACATTTTCCCCACTGATGTCACCCCCGTGATTACAGCAGATACGCGTACAGTGCTTACAATGGCCCGGACGCTATTCTGAGAGTTTTCGTGTCATCACTTGTCTAATCCTCATAACATTCCTGTGAGGTAGGTACAACTGTCGCCCTTAGTTCTCAGGTGAAGACACTGAGGCTCAGAGAGGTTCAGCAGCTTGCCGTGGTCACAGAGCCAGTCAGGGATGGGGCTGGGATTCGAACCCAGATAGGGCCTCTGTCCAGCAGTGCAGTCTGATCATATTCTGTTGAGCAACAGTTTGTATCTTTACGTTTTGAACCTATTGTCCTGCAAGAGCATAGTTCTAACTTCCAAGCCCACGAGGAGCCCTGGGCGACCCCCTTCTCCTGGAATGAGGCTGGGTGGGCCACCAGGCCTCTCCCTTGCCGGGCCTGGCAGAAGAAGGGCGGGAAGGAGGTGCCGGGCTAGGTACGGGGTTTGGCGGCAAAGCTGCCGGTGGGGCGGGAGGCCAGAGCCGCGCCCTGGCACCTGGCAGGCAGCCCGGCCCCGCCGTTGAGAAAATGCCTGGAACAAAGGAGGCCTCCCGCCACCACTGGCCGCCTCTCCTTGCGCCTGCAGCTCCTCAGCAAGGAGTCCAACCTCCTGGCCGGGCCAGGTCGGGACCTTCCATGGCCTCAGTGCCCAGCCTGGAACACTACCCTGGCTGCCCCAGGGGTAGGGAGGTGGGCGTCCCAGAAGGTTCCGCTCTGATATCCACCCAGGGGCTCTGCTTGGCTGCCTGAACTTCCCCTTCCTGCCGCCCTCCCGCTTGATGGCCAGGAGAGGTGACTTCCCAGCACTAGGGCCTGGAATCCCCCCACCCCTACCCCAGCCAGAGGTCAGTGTCAGCAATGGCTTGTCAGGTGCAGACTGGACAGATGTGTGTCTGGTGAACCAATGGCCCTGCGAGGGAATTTGGGCATAGTCGACAGCAGGCATTTGGGGGAGTACATCTGGACGTGGGAGAGGCCTGGGAGAATGACATGAGGAACCTGAGTCCCCAAGGGTAGTGCAGTCTCTGCGCTATCAGCAAGGAGCCCTATGTGGGGTTCGAGCCCACGAACTGCAAGATCGTGACCTGAGCCAAAACCAAGAGTTGAATGATCAACATACTGAGCCACCCAGGCGCCCCTCTTTTTTTTTATTTTTTTATTTTTTTTAGGTAAACACTACACCCAACTTAGGGCTCAGACTCACAGCCCCGAGATCAAGAGTCCCCTGCTCTACCGACTGAGCCAGCCAGATGGCCTCCTCCCAACTCTGTTGACACTTCTTGAGCAAGGCATTAGAAGCCCCTCAGAGCTGAGGGCCAGCTTCGCAAAGGGGTGGCCAGCCTATGACCCATTCTCTCTTCTTCACCCCCCCTTCTTGTGAGCAAGACCAGAGGGGCATGGATCTGGGCAAGACACCACCTCACTTCAGCTCTTCTGTTCGACGAGGGATACGCCTGAGGCTCCTGGCCCCAGGCCAGCTTTAAACCTCTTCCAAAGCCTAGCCTTTCATGATTGCTGTCATCAGGGCCAGCGCCAGCCCACGTGGTGCCCTGTGACAGTTCAGAAAAAGAGGCTGGTCCCTCTAGGTGGGCCCCACCCCCCTGCAGGGCCCTCACCATGCTAGGTGGAGCTGGACTTCAGCCCCACTTGCCTGGCAGCCCCGTGAGCTGGTGTAGACCCAACCTGTGCTGTCGTATGCAGGGCCAGTGCCTCTTAGGAATATCCCCAAACCATGACCCTGGGCCCCCGACTCCCAGGCTAACTCCTATCCTGCTGGCCTGGATCTGCCTTGGGTTGGACAAAAGGAGGTCATTCTAGAGGTGGCTTCTCTTCACCTGCACAAACCAACATTAGACAACAGGGCAAGGACTCAGGAGGGGCAGCTGTGAACAAGCATCGGCAGGAGCTGGCCTCCTGGGTACAGCCGCTAGCCTGGGAGTGGCCCCTGGATGAGGGAGCTGTGGGCGTAGCCCTGAACGCCGTCCAGTGCATGCTCTGACCTCCTGAGTGTGATTCCGTGTGGAAGATAAACACGCCCTAGTCAGACAGAGGTGGCACTGAGCCCGCACCCTCAAGCCCGGCTTTCTGTTCCCGGGGGCCCACACTCAGTGCCCAGACCTGGGGAGCCCACCACAGGGCCAGGCTCAGAGTGCGTCCTACACAAGTAGAGGACTAAGGAAAAGAATAGTCTAAAGGAAGAGGCCCTCCTGAGACAAGTGTGGGCAGCCCGGCCTGGAGGCCCGGGATCCCCAGCTCCACCTACCCGGGCTGTGGGGCTCCCCGAGCCTCACTTCCTGTTCTGGAGAACAGGCTTCAGAGACACCTGCTTCCCTCGGTTGCCCGGCAACTTGCTATTAATAATGAAAGAGCAACAACAACAGTAATAGAGCCACCGCTTCCTGAGAACTTCCTCCGTGCTCAGTGCTTTGCATGAATCCTCCCAATGTTCCCATGAGGTGGGTGCTCTCCCCATTATACAGGGAGCTTAGGGATGACTTAGTGGTGATGGGTCTCGCTCAGGAAATGGCAGCCGCATCCTTTCCTTGTGCAGGGCAGAGTGGGGTGCCACGGGTGCGTGTGGAGTTCACAGCTGGGGTCGGAGCCCAGAATCCCTGCCCAGCCTGTCCCCCCATCCAGGGGCTGAGGGTCACCTGAGTCTAGGGGGCAGGGGGCAGAGCTGCTGGGAGGCTGGAGTCTTGGGCCCTGCTGCCGCTTCTGCTCCCGATCGGCTCTGCCACCCGGGTCAGTCCCTGTCCTTCCCGGGCCTCAGTTGATCCTACTGTAAAGTGAGAACTAGGGGTCAGAGCCCTTGATCACCAAGGTCTGGGACTACAAAGAAAGGCAAAGGGAAGTTCAGGAAAGCAGGGTGCCTGGGTCTGAATTCCTGGCTTCTCTCTGCCCCCTGGTGGACACCAGCAGCCTAGCACCCAGGGGAAAAACTGGCTTTGTGACCTGTTCCAAGGGGCCCACCTCTCCCAGCCCCCGGGGTCCAGCTGTTAAGGGGGGATAATAGTATTACCTACATCATCAGGATGTTGTCACAATTAAGTGTAACGGCAAGTATGAAACACTTGCTACTGAGCCGCACACCCATTGTGCCCAATACGTGTTAATCACTATCTTCTCCCTTCTTCTCCTCCACTTCCTCGTCACCAGGCCTTGCTGATTCTTGCTCCTCTCGCTCCCCCACACCCCCAGACCAGGCCTCACCATCTCTCTCCTAGATTCCTCCCCCACCCGCCCTCCAGGCCTCCAGCACCGTGTCTGTCCCCGCCTCAATGCCAGACCTGTGCCAGCCCCATCGGACAGCTGTCCATGCCCCTCAGACAAGCACGTGGAGACCCCAGCCTCCTGTGCAGCTCCGGTCACCCTGTGCCTTTCTACTCCCCGTATTGTGACCACCTAGCTCCCGGCGTCCGCCTGCTCAGACCCACTGGTCCTTCCTCCCAGATGAGTTCATTGAAAGGTTATTAAGGTTATTTCAGCTGTCTTTGCTTCCCCGGCCCCCACCTCTGCCGTAGCCCCAAGCCGTTTCTAGGTCTCAGCTTCTTTATCTCCGAATTGGACTGTTATGAGGATGAAAGAGAGAAAATAGCAAAGGATGTGGCCCTAGTGGCTACTGGCAGAGCAGTGAGTGCAGATGTGGCCTCTGGGTAGAGCAGAGCTTGGGGGCCCCTCAGCATGACCTGCTTCCCCCCATCCCGCTGCAGGAACCAGGTGCAGAACTGGTCCTCTGGCTCCGTAGCCCCAGCCAGCAGCACTGGGACTGAGCAAGAGGAGGGAGGCGCCTGAGCAGAGGCAGATCCCGGCTGCCAGGGCTGGAGCAGGGGTGGTGGCCCAGGGTCCCGGAGTCTGTACGGAAAGCCCATGAAGGGGAGGTCCCCAGCAGTCCTCCAGGCCACTGGGGGAAACTGAGATTGCGATTAGGGAAAATAAATTCCTGAGGGTTACACTGAGCCTTCAGTAATTCAATAAATTTTTTTCTTTTTGTTTTAAAGTAGGCTCCATGCCCAGCGTGGTGCCCAACATGGGGCCTGAACTCACAGCCCTGAGGTCAAGCCCTGAGATGATATCAATGCTTAACCAACTGACCTACCCAGGTGCCCTGACACATTTTCGTTCTATTTAATATTTTGCTAAGTAATATATTCACAGCATCCAAGAAGCCATAGGTGGAATGATAAGTATTTGATTTTATTAGTTTATCTTTTTCATGTGACTAAATATAACCAAATATGAATATGCATTCTTATCCATTCACACCCCCTTTTACTCAAAAGAGGGCATGCGATGTTCAACACCTTACCTTTTTTATTTAACAATGTGTGCTGTAGCTTAATCCATAGAGAGCTTCCTAGCTCCTTTTTTCTCTAGCTGTATAATATTCCACAGTGGGACATCCCATTGTTTACTTATTTAGCCACTTCCTTCCTTGTTTAGGAGCACTTGGGTTATTTCCAGACTTTTCTATCACCACTAACAGGTCATGAATAATCCTGCCTTCTCAGAACCGATGATTAGGCAAGTGTATCAAGACCAATGGCTATATCAGTTGTTAAAATATTGAAATATTTTAGTGCTTGGTAAATAGTAGAGTTACAGCTGTAACAATCAATAAATGTAATTAATGATGTGAGTTCTGCTATGAACTTTTGAGTCCAGCTGTAGCTTTGGGACATCAAGACTTGTTCAGGGGGCCTCCTGCCCTACCAACACGCATCTGGACTGTCAGAAACATGAGGGCAGCTGGGACTTCAGCCTAAGCTTACATGAGCCATATGGCTGTGTGACCATATTGAGCATTCTTTACAGAACACTCTGTATCTTAGAAAACTCACTGGTTTATCATTGTCCTCTAATTATCTAGTTGCTGCTTCCATAAATATTTTAGTTTTCACTGGGCTTTTTATTGGTTCATTTTCATTCTTATTAAGTAAGATAAAGGCAGTGTTTTGGTATTTGACAACTTAAGATTTGTAGTGAAATATTAGACATAAACAGAGATGAGAACATTTTGGATGTTCTTAAGGTTTCTTTTAACTATTAAACATGAATCTTCCTTTCTTGGAGGAAGAAGAAAAAATAACAATAATAATCAATCACAGCCTGGAAGATTCTTTTATTACTGGGTGAAAGTCTGAAGACAGTACAATATTTACTAGCATACAAGAAGGAGTACAAAATAAGACAAATAACTCATATTTCTAGAATAAAAAATTTATAGATTTGTACTTCAGGTTATGATGAACTGGGTAATTTGATTTTATTTAAAAAAAATTTTAAATAATGACTTTGTTTTTTAGAGAAAGAAGGAGAGAGAGAGGGTGGATGCAAGCTGGGGAGGGGAACAAAGTGAGAGAGAGAGAATCTTGAATTAAGCAGGATCCACACTGACATGGGGCTCAATCCCATGACTCTGACATCAGGATCTAAGCCGAAATCAAGAGTCGGGTGCTCAACCAACTGAGCCACTAAGGCACCCTGAACTGAATAATTAATTTTAATTAATCATATTCCCAAGGACGACTAGGAAAGAACAAAATCATTTAAAAATCCTAACAGCTGTGACAGGATTTGAATGTATCCATTTATTCATCAATACTCCATTTATTTATTTATTTGTTTATTTATTTTTGAGAGAGAGAGAGGGCACGAGTGAGCAAGAGACAGAGAGAAAGGGAGAGAGGGATAGAGAGAATCCCATGAAGGTTCCTCACTGTCAGCATGGAGCCAGATGTGGGGCTTGAACTCACCCAACGGGGGCTGGAACTATGAGACCATGACTTGAACCATAGTCAAATGCTTAACCAAGTGAGCCACCCACATGCCTGTCAATACTTCTTTTTAAGAGGTAGAGCCCAATTCCCCTTCCCATGTGGATTGGACCTCATGACTAGTTTCTGATGAATAGGCCAAGGTGAAAATGACAGTGAGCTGCTAGATCATTAAAGAGATCATGGTTTCCATCCTTGCTCTCTCTCCTGGATTTCTCACTCTGGGAGAAGCCAATTGCTGCATCATGAGGACACTCAAGCATGCATATGGAGAGGTCAACAAGGTGAAGAAGCTGAGGCCTTCTGCCAACAAGTAGCACTGTCTTGCCAGGTATGAGTGCACCATCTTGGAAGTGGGTCCTCCAGCCCCATTCAAGCTTTCAGATGAACGCAGTACCAGCTGACAGCTTTACTGCAACCTTGTGAGAAACTCTGAGCCAGAACCACCCAGGAAAGCCACTCCTGAATCCCAACTCTCAGAAACTGTGTAAGATAATTAATCGTTAGTAGTAATTTGTTATTCAGCAATAGATAACTAACATAAAGGCAGTGGAATGCTTACAAGTTAGTGAATTATTAACAACTGGGCCAAGACCTTTGGGAATGCAAAGGCTCAGGGAGGTGAGCCTTATGTTTGGGGCGAGAGTAGACAGCTGAGAGGCTAAGTAGTACTTCCACAAATTTTCAGGGTAAGTGGGACAGGATTTGGAGCCAAGGACCATCAAGGAGTGTTCCGTGGTGAACTTTACAAAGAATGCGCCTGAGCTCTGTACCGTCACAACCCTCGTAATTATATTAAGGAGATCTCAGACTGCAAGTCCCTCGAGTGCTGGGCGGAGGCAAAAGTGAGCCCTACCTGAACTTACTTGCTAGAGAAAGATAATACTACCCTCAGCCTGAAATTGTTTCTACAAGGAATTTTACAAATACAGTGCCCAGCACATTCATGAAACAAGCACATGAAGAGTCAAGGTAATATGAACAAAACCAAGAGAATCAATAGACAAGAAAAATGGACCTTCAGAGGCTTTAGATGTTGGAGTTACAGACACAGACCTTTAAATAACTTTGTACATTAAAAAATATAAAAGAGGGGCACCTGGGTGGCTCAGTCAGATTAAGTGTCCGACTTCGGCCCAGGTCATGATCTCATGGTTTGTGGGTTTGAGCCCTGCATCGGGCTCTGTGCTGACAGCTCAGAGCCTGGACCTGTTTTGGATTCTGTGTCTCCCTCTCTCTCTGCCACTCCCCCACTTGCTCTCTCTCTCAAAAATAAATAAACATTCAAAAATATATATAAAAGGCAAGCTTGAATTTCAGCGGAGAACTGAAAACTATAAAAAGAACCAAAAGGAAAGTAGTATGGGTTGAATCGTGTCCTCCAAAAAGGTATGTTGAAGCCCTAAGCCCTCCAGTTCCCCAGGACGGGACCTTATTTGGAAATAGGTTCATTGTAGATATAATTAGTTAAGTTCGCATTGGATTAGTGTGGGCCCCTAATCCAGTATGACTGGCATCCTTTTTTAAAAAAGATGATGTGAGGGACACCTGGGTGGCTCATTCAGTTAAGTGTCTGACTCTTGGTTTCGGCTCAGGTCATGATCTCACGGTTCATGAGATTGAGTCCCTCGTCGGGCTCTGTGCTGACGGTGTGAAGCTTGCTTGGGATTCTCTCTCCTCCCTCTCTGCCCCTCCCCCATTCTCTCTTGGGCATGTGCATTCTCTCTCAATATAACTAAACTAAAAAATTTTCAAAAAAAGATGATGTGAAAAGAATGCCATGTGATGACAGTGGCAGAGGCGGGAACGATGTGTCCACAAGCTAAGGCACACCAAGTTTTGCCGGCAATAATCAGAAGCGAGGGGAGGGTGGAACAGACTCCCAGAGCTTGTAGAAGGGGCCAGCCTTGCTGACAACTTGATTTCGGACTCGAGCCTCCAGAACTGTGAGTGAGTACATTTCTGTTGTTTTAAGCCACCCACTTTGTGACACCCTATGCCTGCAGCCCTGAGAAATGACTCCAGAGAGCATAGAGTACAAAGATACAGTCACTGGAAGGAAAACTCCATGGATAAGAATTAGTGAACTAGAAGACTGGTCGGAACAAAGTACCCAGAGTGAAGCCCGGAGAGACAAACGGATGGAGAGCACAGAGCATTGAGTAAAAGACTGTCGGGAAAGAACTCTAACCTCATAGGCAGGTCATCAACCTTCCGCAACTCTGTAGATGCTGAACGTAGGCCACAGGACCTGATCAATGTGAGCAAGATGGTCATTACTCACACCACAGCCAATGGCAGGCATATCAGCACAGTGGTGTCTGTTCCCTTGCCTCCAAGTCCCACGCATGTGACACTATGGAAGTGGCACACGAAACGGGTTGTGCCCTAACCACAACGGAGGCACCTAGAGCCCAGGGCCTGGCACTTTTTGTAGGAAGCAGCAAACCAGGCCCCTCCTCTGGAGTGGAGTGCATATCGTCACCCGTGGTCTCCTCAGCCACCTTTGTTGATAAGCCATAGAGTCTGTTCAATATCAGGTAGTTTAGTTTAGCTCAGCAAGGATACAAGGGGCGCTCAGGGCCCACGGCAGCTTGCCTTCCAACAATCCACCTGCATCTTACATGTTTTTAAATACATTCGAATTTTCTCATGAATATGCCATCCTATTAGTTTTAATTTAAAAAAAATTTTTTAATGTTTTATTTATTTCTGTGAGAGAGAGAGAGAGACAGAGTGAGCAGGGGAGGGTCAGAGAGAGAGGGAGACACAGAATCGGAAACAGGCTCCAGGCTCTGAGCTGTCAGCACAGAGCCCGACACGGGGCTCAAACCCACAAACAGTGAGATCATGACCTGAGCCGAAGTTGGACGCTTAACCGACTAAGCGACCCAGGCTCCCCTATGCCATCTTATTAGAAACCCAGATTGGACATACTGACTGGGCCCTGGAACATATCCATGCAGTTGGCCTCATATAACACTTGATGAGGTCATTATGAATGGAATCCCAATCAGCAGCAGGGGGCAGTATTGACCTCTTTCATGCTGCTTGGGGTCTCTGACTCAGCCGAGTGAATGAGTCCCAAGGGGGCACTAGTAGGTATTATTTCAGATAACCTTTTAGCCTCCTTTCCTGCGGTGTGGATGGACTCCTATGCTTGAACTCTGGTGTTAGTCCAAATAGTACAGGAGGTGTTGACACGCTCTTACATGCTATTCCCTGTTTGTTCAGGATGTAATATAAAGCCAGGTCCTTATCAATATAACTACACGAGAGGGTTTAGGCTGACCTACTAACCTGGGACTTGAACCATCTCTTTGGCTCCAGGCCAGTGTATGCCTTACCTGGGGACCCAACAAGGGAAATGTGACCCAAGGGGCAGTGTAACCATCGTTAATGGAAATTCTATGGCCCGCCCTCCCCCACGTACCAACATATGTCCCTTGAAGTGACACAGTGGGCCCCTTCAGAAGCTATAGAGCCAGCAACCTGCACCGTAACTGGTCTAAGGACTAGCTACAGTAAGTGCTCAATGTCAGGAAATAATGAACCTTGAAGTCTGATGTCCTCAACAAGAACATCCAGATGCTGAGGGCCCACGGCAGACTGCCTTTCCAACAGAAATTCTATGAGAAGGTGTAGCCTGCACATGCTTGTATCCCCCGGGGTGGAATGCAAAAATGGGGCAGATGCCATATTTTGGAGAGAACGGTCAACAGTTTTCCAAAACTGATAAAAATCATCAGGACACAGTTTAACATGAAGCCACATTCAAACTCTGTCTCACTTTGCTGCCATAACAGAAATACCATAGACTGGGGGGCGGGGCGGGTATAGACAACAGGAATTCATTTTCTCACTGTTCTGGAGACTGAAAATCCAAGACTCAAGTGTCAGCAGGCTCGGTTTCTCCTGAGGCGTCTCGTCTTGGCCACCTTACAGATGGCCACCTTCTCGCCATGTCCTCACATTGCCTTTTCTGTCTGCGTGTGAGTATCCCTGGTGGCTGTCTTCCTATAAGGTCATCAATCATATTGGATGGGAGCCCCACTCTATGACCTCATTTAAACTTGATTGACTCCTTAAAGGCCCTCTCTGCAGAGTCATATTGAGGGTTAGGGCTTTATTTTTTTTTTATTTATTTTTTAAAAATTTTTTTAATGTTTTTTATTTATTTCAAGGAGAGAGAGAAAGACAGCGTGAGCAGGGGAGGGTCAGAGAGAGAGGGAGTGACTCTGAAACAGGCTCCAGGCTCCGAGCTGGCAGTCAGCACAGAGCCCGACGCGGGGCTCGAACCCACGAACCGCGAGATCATGACCTAAGCGAAAGTCGGACGCTTAACCGACTAAGCCACCCAGGTGCCCCGAGGGTTAGGGCTTTAACATAAGAATTTGTTGGAGGGGTACAATTCATTTCATAACAAATTCTAAACCCTCTAAAAAGAAAAAGAAAAGCATACTTATGCACATCAGGGTAAAGCAGATGAAAACCAAAGACAAAATCTTGATTATCCATCTATCTAGTCCTTCCTACATCCTTGATCTTCCATCTGATAAATATATAAGAAGACAAACCAAAAAACAAAAGATATATCTTCCGGAGAGAGACAGAAAGAGAGAGAGAGAGGGAGACGGAGAGAGAGAGAGAGAGACTGGGAATGATAAGGCAAATGGGTAATCTGGGTGAAAAGTATTAACCAGTTTCACAACTTCCCTGCAAGTTTGAAATTATTTCAGACTGAAATGTTTATAAAAAACAAAATGAGGGGCACCTAGATGGCTCAATTGGTTGAGGGTCCAACTTCTGCTCAGGTCATGATCTCACAGTTTGTGGGTTTGAGCCCTGTGTTGGGCTGTGTGCTGACAGCTCAGAGCCTGGAGCCTGCTTCAGATTCTGTGTCTCCCTCTCTCTCTGCCCCTCCCCTGTTCACACTCTGTCTCTCTCTCTCTAAGAAATAAATATTAAAAAAAAAAGTTTTTAAAATGAGGGCTGCCAAGGTGGTTCAGTCATTTGAGCATCTGACTCTTGATTTTGTCTCAGGTCATGATCTCACAGTTTTTGAGATTGAGCCCCATGTCACATGTGGAGCCTGCTTGGGATTCCCTCTTTCTCTCTCTCTCTCTTCACCTCCTGGCTTGTGCTCTCTCTCTCTCTCTCAAAAGAAGTTAAATAAACATTTAAAAAAATGAAAGAATGAAGAAATATCTATCACTCAAATGTCAACCAAAGAAAGCTGTTATGGCTAATTAATATCAGAAAAAGAATTTAAGGCCAAAAGCAGTAGTAAAGAGGGACATTTCATAAGAAAAAGTTCAATTCACCAGAAAGTTGAATAATTCTAAATTTATATTCTCTGACAACATAACTTCAAAATATTTATAGCAAAAATTGACAGAACACAAACAAGAAATAGACAAATTTAAAATTACAGTGGTGGGGCACCTGGATGGCTCAGTCACTGGAGCGTCCGACTTCAGTTCAGGTTCATGGGTTCAAGCCCTGCGTCAGGCTCTGTGCTGACAGTTAGCTCAGAGCCTGGAGCCTGTTTCAGATTCTGTATTTCCCTCTCTCTCTGACCCTCCCCGGCTCACACTGTCTGTCTCTCCGTCTCTCAGAAATAAATTAAAAAATTTTTTAAATAAAATAAAATACAGTGGAAATTTTTGACAGACTTCTCAGTAATGGATAGAATAAAGCAGACAAAAAATAAGGAAAATTCTCTATTGAGAGTGCAAGTAATATAAGGATGATTGATTTAATGGAAATGGCATTGGAAGAGGTTAGTGTCAAATCATGGCTCAGACAAGGTTCAGCTAATGATGACTGCACTATACAAACCATATGCCAATAATTTCTAAAAACCAACATAACATAAGATTCAGAAATCATTAGAATAACTTGGTGAGTAGATTAGCATCTACAACTTCCATCATTTGTTAGACAGTCATATAAGATATAGCTTAGATCAATTAGACAATAACAAGGAATATTTAAAATTATTGATATGCATAACTATACATTTTAATGATCATATTGACTTGTTAAGTATTTTGATATACTTATTTTTAATGTTTATTTATTTTCAAGAGAGAATGTAGGGGAGAGGCAGAGAGAGAGGGAGACAGAGGATCCAAAGCAGGCTCCACACTGTCAGCACAGAGCCTGATGGAGGGCTTGAACTCACGAACCATGAGATCATGACCTGAGCCAAAGTCAGACACTCAATCAGCTGAGCCACCCAGGTGCCCCACTTAACTAGGTATTTTGAATATCACCTTTAGACATATGTCATTTCTTAGTACAGAGATGTATCTATACAATAAGTTCTCAGAGGGCACCTGGATGGCTCAGTCGGTTAAGCATCAAACTCTTGACTTTGGCTCAGGTCATGATCTCCTGGTTTGTGGGATCGAGCCCCAAGTATATTTCTTTCTTTTGGTGGTGATGGAAATATTCTAAAATTGTATTGTGGTGATGATTGCACAACTCCATAACTGTACTAACAATCATTCAATTGTACACTTAAAACAGGTGAATTTTATGGTGTGGAAATTATACCTCAATTAAGTGTTAAAAATAAACAAGGCAGGCATTCAATTTAAGACAGTGAAGAAAGAGGGTGCTTGGATGGCTCAGATGATTGAGCCTCCGACTCTTGATTTTGGCTTAGGTCATGATCCCATGGTCATGAGATTGAGCCCAGATCGGGCTCCACACTGAGGGTGGAGCCTGCTTGACATTCTCTCTCTCTCTCTCTCTCTCTCTTTCTCTCTCTCTATCTGTGAGTGAGTTTATTTATCCAGAGTTGGCTTAATTATCACAGGAACCGTGAATTCATTTACAGCTTAAGTAAACAACTTTGGTTTCCAATAACGAACAAGTGTTCTAAGCCCGTAGTCATTATGCTCTTCACTGATGACAGGACTGACCATCTCAACTAGAAGATGTGGCTTCTGTTGACTGACTAGGCTGTACTTGCCTCTGTCCAAACACTTCTCATGCACTACCTCTTTGCATCCTCACAGCAGTCCAAAGAGGTAGGTACTGTCAGTATCCCCATTTAACAGCTGGACCCCGGGGGCTGGGAGAGGTGGGCCCCTTGGAACAGGTCACAAAGCCAGTTTTTCCCCTGGGTGCTAGGCTGCTGGTGTCCACCAGGGGGCAGAGAGAAGCCAGGAATTCAGACCCAGGCACCCTGCTTTCTTGAACTTCCCTTTGCCTTTCTTTGTAGTCCCAGACCTTGGTGATCAAGGGCTCTGACCCCTAGTTCTCACTTTACAGTAGGATCAACTGAGGCCCGGGAAGGACAGGGACTGACCCGGGTGGCAGAGCCGATCGGGAGCAGAAGCGGCAGCAGGGCCCAAGACTCCAGCCTCCCAGCAGCTCTGCCCCCTGCCCCCTAGACTCAGGTGACCCTCAGCCCCTGGATGGGGGGACAGGCTGGGCAGGGATTCTGGGCTCCGACCCCAGCTGTGAACTCCACACGCACCCGTGGCACCCCACTCTGCCCTGCACATGGAAAGGATGCGGCTGCCATTTCCTGAGCGAGACCCATCACCACTAAGTCATCCCTAAGCTCCCTGTATAATGGGGAGAGCACCCTCCTCATGGGAACATTGGGAGGATTCATGCAAAGCACTGAGCACGGAGGAAGTTCTCAGGAAGCGGTGGCTCTATTACTGTTGTTGTTGCTCTTTCATTATTAATAGCAAGTTGCCGGGCAACCGAGGGAAGCAGGTGTCTCTGAAGCCTGTTCTCCAGAACAGGAAGTGAGGCTCGGAGAGTCCCACAGCCCGTAAGTGGCGGGCCCTGCGGTGGACAAGGGGCAGCCGTCCTGCCATTACCACCGCGCTCTGGGCGGGTCCATTAATGATCCCGTCTTGCACAGGAGAAGTCAGAGGTTGAGAGAGTTTTAGTGTCACATGGCTGGCTTTGATAGGAACTCTTGTCTGGCTCCAAAGCCTGTGTCCTTAACTGCTGCCTTGCCCTCTACTGTGAGAGGTATAATCAGCGCAGGCTTTCCGTCATTAGGGTGTGTCTGGGCCCAGTCCTGGAACTAGAAGATGCCAAAGTACTCTGTACCTGCCCCCTGCACTCTGCTTAATCCATGCTAGAGTGCTGTGTGCATAAAAGTGTCTAGAATTTACTTTTGGTCACTTTTTAAATTGTGGTAAAATATATGTAACATCAAAGTTACCATTTTAATTATTGTGAGATGTTCAGTTCAGTGGCATTAAGTGCATTCACATTGTTGTGTAACCATCACTACCGTCCGTCTCCAGAACTTTCTCATCTTCCCCAAACGGAGCTCTGTGCCTATTAAAAAATAACTCTTCACTCCCCCACCTCTCCCAGCCCCTCACAGCCACCCTTCCACTTTCTGTCTCTGAACTTAACTATGTTAGGTATCTTATTTAAGTGGAATCCTACACTATTTCTCTTCTTGTGTCTGGCTTCTTTAACGTAGCTGAATGTCTTCAAGGTCCATTCATGTTGTAGCCTGTGTCAGAATTTCCTTCCTTTTTAAAGCTGAATAATATTCCATTGTATGTATAGCCTACATTTTGTTTATCCCTTCATCTGCTGATGGATATTTGGATTGCTTCCATCTTTTGGCTGTTGTGAATAACGCTGCTATGAACATCGGTGTACAAATAGCTATTTGACTCTCTGCCGTCACTTCTTTTGGATAAATACCCAGTGGTGGAACAGCAGGATCTATGGAAATTCTCTCTTTCACTCTTTGGGGAGCCGCCATACTATTCCGGATCAGCTGCAACATTTTACATCCCCACTGGCAATGCTCAAGGGCTCCAATTTCTCCACATTCTCACCAACACTTATCATCTTCTGTTTTGTTTGTTTTATAATAGCCATCTTTTTTGTTGTTGTTTTTGCTTTCATAATAAACATCCTAATGGATGTAAAGTAGCTCTTTATGGCATTGATTTGCATTTCCCTAATGATTCGTGATATTGAACATCTTTTCTTTAGAGACCCATCTTATTTATTTATTTATTTATTTATTTATTTATTTATTTATTTATTTTTAAGTAAGCTCTACGCCCAATGTGGAGCTTGAACTCAAAACCCTGAGAGTAAGAGTCACACGCTCCACTGACTGAGCCTGCCAGGCATCTGTGAACATTTTTTTCACGTGGTTATTGGCCATCTTTACATATTTTCTTTTTTAATGTTTATTTATTTATTTTTGAGAGAGAGAGAGCAAGCACAAGTGTGGGAGGAGCAGAGAGAGAGAAACACAAAATCTGAAGCAGGCTCCAGGCTCTGAGCTGTCAGCATGGAGCCAGATGTGGGGCTTGAACCCACAAACTGTGAGATCATGACCTGAGCCGAAGGTGAGCTCTTAACCAACTGAGCCACACAGGCACCCTGATAACTTTTTAAAAAAGCTTTTATTTATTTCTTTTGAGAGACAGAGCACGAATAGGGAAGGGCAGAGAGGAAGAGAGAGAATACCACACAGGCTCTATGCTGTCGGCACAGAGCCCACAAACCGTGATATCATGACCTGAGATGAAATTGAGAGTCTGACATTCAACTGACTGAGTGCCTCCCCCCACCCATGCCTGATCTTGATAACTTTTAACTGTATTTAGAACCAGCCCCTCGTGGAGGGCCCTCTCCTGGTAGAGTGCAAGCAGTGTTCCCTTCAGCAGTCAGAACTGTGAGACAGTCAGAGAAAAGGGATCCCTTAAACAGTGACGTTTGTGTGCTTTTCTCAGGCAGCACAAGTTGGAGGAGGCCCTGCTGTTTTCGGGTCAGTTCATGGACGCTCTGCAGGCCTTGGTCGACTGGCTGTACAAGGTGGAGCCGCAGCTGGCCGAGGACCAGCCGGTGCACGGGAACCTCCACCTGGTCATGAACCTCATGGATGCCCATAAGGTGAGCGGCGGGAGCTACGCTACATGGGGGCAGAGCCCTCCGGTCCTCTGCCTCAATAGGCCTCCCGTTCAGGCTCACCACCCAGGGGAGAGAGGAAGTCTGGAAGAGCCTGTGTTTCTGCTTGTCAGAGAGAGCGCTGCTCGCTCCATTGTATTGCTGGGATTCTGCATCCGTCACAAAGGATTCTCCAAAATTGCTTTGATTTGGATTTGGCGATGTGTCAATTCACTTCGAGGGGTTCCCCACCCCCAACCCCCATCCCCATCTGAGTTCTTTCATCCATTGGGTCACATCTCTCATTTGGGTCACAAACGGATTTCATTTTAAGTGGAAATGTCAAACATACCCATTAACACGGACTCCCAAAATAGATGTGAGAACTTTAGAATGACTTTTGAACTGTCCACAACAGTATTTAGTGTAGGCTGAGTCTGGCAGGGTGAGCTGTTTAAGGTCCTCCTGTTTCAGCAGAATGGATTCTGAGGAAGGCACACTTTTATCACCATCTCTATTAATATTCTTTAAATAATCTCTACACCTAGCATGAAACTCGAACTCACAACTCTGAGATCGAGTCACACGCTCCACCATTTGAGCCAGCCAGTTGCCCCAAGATTCTTTATCTTGAGATATTAATAAGCCACTCCGCCTTCTCTTTTATTTGCATGATATATTGTTTTCCCATCCATTGACTTTCAACCTGTATTGTTATATTTACAGTACATCTCTTAAAGACAGCTGTCCTTTGCTCTTGCTTTTTTCCCCCCCTTCCTTAAGTCACCTGACAATGTCTGACTTATAATTGAAGCATTTAATCCATTAATAGGTGCCCTGACCCATTGGCTGGAGATTCCCCATGAAGACAGGAACTGTGTCATTATGTTTGTTTCTTCTTGGCATGTGAGTACACCTTGGGAACATGACGAGCTGGACTTTCCCAGCCTCCTAGATGCAGCCAGCCAGGAAGGCGAGTGAGACACCCTGTTGGCCCCTGAGCAGTCATTTAATGAGGCAAGATAGTGTGCCTGCCCCATGGCAGCCTCGGGGTCTGACGCAGTCATGACACAGGAGCTCTGGACAGGATCCTGTGACAGGATTACGTGGGTCCTCAGATCACAAAATGCAAAGGTTAAATGTGTCAGTGGGGACATTGGATAATCTCCATTCCTATGGTATCTTTCTTTTTTTTTTTTACAGTTTATTTATTTATTTATTTTTTTACAGATAGTTTATTGTTCTATGGTATCTTTCTTATGGAAAATAGTTCTCTCTGTTCTTTTAAGTTGTCGGTTCTTGTTTGTATTCCATACAGAGCAGGTCTCGCTGTCATGAATTCAGTCTTGTGGGTTTCAGCAATGAAAGCTCGTGGATTTGTATTTGTGGCTGGCATGCAAGAGGACCCGTCACACAGCTAGAGAGTGAGCTTTCCTGGTCACCGACCCTCATGGTCCAACACAGCTTTGTGCTTCTGTTCACTGCCTCTTCTGCGACGATGGGCAGTTCCGAATGGAAGGGTTTGTGGGGCCTGGAGGCCACTCCTTTCTCAGAGACTAGTAAACACAGTAAATATTTATTGACACTCTGAGCCTGAGCCTGACACTGAGATGTGAAAGTAAATCGGGATGATGATCTCTGCTTCGAGAAGTTCACGGTGGAGAGCGAGGGAGTGGGCAGCAAGCATAGGAACAAATAAATGCCCTTCGGTTTGATAAAATGAGCGAGTTAGGGGAGGAGAGGACTATCTGTCCACGAAGGTGGAGAAGGCATTGGGAAGAGGTGATGTCGTTTCAGCTGCATCTTAAAGAGGGGTAATACTTGACCAGACAGGCAAAGGGGATCTGGGCATTCTTGGTACAGGAAACCACATGTGTAGGTGAATGGAAATGTCAACAACAGAACAGGTGAGGGAACCACAGGTAGTCCTGTGTGACTGCAGCCCAGTGTACACCACGGGTGGGTAGACAAGACTTTAATAAAGAGGGGACAGCATTAGGGACTGGGTGACACAGGCCAGACCACAGAGTGCTGGGCGCTTGATCACATGATCACACAGTGCCCTCCTGGTCCCCAAGACGTGGGGCCAAATGCGTTTGGAAGATACTGAGTTAAAGCTAAGCTGACTGCATTAGGGCTCCCCTAGGAGAAGGGGGAAATGTAATGTGCTGGGTTGACCAAATTCCTTTTTGTAGGAACCAAACCTCAGTTTGGAAAATTCTGCTTTGAGAAATGAGAGCCCACGGAAGGATTTTGAGCCATTTACAGACATCAGATTTTCATTGAGAAATTCATTCTGGGGAGTGAGGAGGGTGGCAGGGATGGAGAACAAGGAACAAGGACACCAGTTGGAAGGAAGCCTGTTACAGCCATTCGGGGTGGAGGAGGCACTCTGTGAACCTCATAGAAGGAGGGCGTGGAAAGACGGGGAATTCAAGAAACACTGGAAGGTGGAATCAATAGGCTGAACTACCTCTGGAGGGAGGAATGCTCACCGGTTCCCTGGTTTCTGGCTTCGACCAGGTCTAATCCCTCATTGGATACAACTTCTGGTGTTCAGGAGAGGATCTGTGCAGGGGATACGTTTGGAGTGAGGAATGACCATACAAAGGCAATGAAGTCTCAGCTCGGTGAGCTCATCGCCACCGGGCTCAAAGTCTAAGAGGGAGAACAGGAATGCAGACGGAAGCAGGGAACATCAGTGTTTAAGAATGGGCGGGAAGGAGCAGTCAGGAGGAAGGGGTGAAACAGGAGAGCAGGTGTCCTGGAGGGCAGAGGAGGAGAGGGTTTCAAGAAGAGAGCAGTTAGTAATCCTCCTACATGCAAATTATGACAGCAGAGAGGTGGTCTTACTTGCCAGATCAGCAGAGATTTATTTATCCAGGTGTTTAACAATAATACCTAGTGACAGCAAGGGTGAAAAAAAATGGGCACCTTCACACTCTTTGGGTAACAGATAATATGTAGCAAAAACCTTATAAACTGTGTATGGCCTCAGATCCAGGGACTCCATCTCCAAAAAGTTATCCTAAAGAAATCACCAGGCATTGCATATGAATTTAAAAATATTAATTCATAAAATATCTTAAAAATTAACGGATTAGGGGAGCCTGGGTGGCTCAGTAGTTAAGTGCCTGACTTCGGCCTAGGTCATGAGCTCATGGTTTGTGAGTTCAAGCCTCATATTGGGGTCTCTGCTATCAGCATACAGCCTGCTTTGGATTCTCTGTCCCTATCACTCTCTGCCCCTCCCCTGCTCACATTCCCTCTCTCTGTGTCTCTGTCTCTCTTTTTCTCTCTTTTATTTACTCTCTCTTTCTCTCTCTCCCTAAAATTAAAAAGAAACATTAAAAAAATAATAAAATAAAAATGAACACACTATTCAATATCATGGGCCTGGTTAAATGCATTATGATAGTCATATATGACAAAAATACCATGAAACCAGTAAAAAACTCGAAGTGACATAAAAAATACCATGGTGAAATATTGCAATATGTTATGAACTCAATAAAGCAAGCATGGTCCTGCTTTCTGTAATAAAAATATACACATGTATATAAGAAAAAGATAGACCAAATATTGCCAGTGTTTATTTCTAGAATATGAGTTTGGGCAATTTTTTATTTTATTTTTCTATATTTTCAAAAGTTTCTGCACTAAACAAGTTATTTTAGTAATCAGGAAAAGGCATTTTTTAGTACTTTGAATAGTGTAATAATAATATTTTAATAATAACAATAGCTAATGTTTATTGACTGCTTGTGATAGGCCGCCGTGCGAAGTGCTCTAAGTACAAGCCAACACCGCGACCCCATTCACAGAGAGAAACAGCCTGAGTGGTTCAGAAACTTAACCAAGGTCACAGCGTTACGAGGCGGCTGGGAAAGCCCTTGTTTGACACCACTTTCTCCAAGAAACCTTCCCCACCTGGGTTCTCTTCCAGGTCCCGAGTTCCTGGATTCCACTCACATCCCGGCCCCCACTCCCCAGCTCCTTGTCTTCTGCCAGTCCAGGCACTTTACGGCCCTCGGTGGGAGCACAGCCTTCCTTCTGCCTTCCATAGAGACTGTATGGTCACCAGACTCGCCCCTGTTGTGGGGGCACTCAGGGACAGGGAACAGTCGGCTTCATCTCTGGCTCAGGGCAGAGCACAGAGCAGCCCACAGCGGTTACTGCTGAACTGAATTGCAGCGAGACACCGTTGGAATGGCTAAAACATGATGTTTATTTAGGTTTATGGGAATGTGAGGCCTGTTGTTCAAAGAACACAGCTATCTCTGCTTACCCTTAATAGAGATCAATGATTTCTGTTTTAAGAATCCGCCCAGCACTGGGCTGCTTGCAGTCTAGGTGGAAGCCCAGTGTTGCACAACACACAACCTGAGGATCACAGGCTAGATCGGAGGGCCCAGATGTAGTGGTGTGGACTTGGGGGAGTGCAGAGGGCTGGCCAGAGAAGGACAGTGAGGAGGACAGGAAATTCAGGGCCCCTGAACTAGCCTGACACGGGGATACCCCCTTGACGCTGCCCCTGCCCCAATATGACTCACCAAGCCCTGGGGGTGCAGCCTGCTAAGTAGGTTCTCTGCCCTCCACCCCGTCACCAGAAAGGATCATGGCCATTGTCCACCCCCCACATTACTGTACTTGCCTCCATCTGTGGGCCCTGACGCTAATCTTCGTCCCTCCAATCCATGTTACCCTCTGCAGCAGACTCTGCCTTGGGCACTTTCAGTGGTAAAGTTGCAGCATCCTTATGGGGCTTCTAAGCGGTGCAGAAATTTACCCGTTGGAAAAAAGGCAGACTAAGCATGGCCTGAAAGCACCAACAAATGACTGGTTCGATTTAAAATTTGATAGAAGAGTTTTGATTTCTTTGAAGTTTGAAGTGATGATGGGAATTTTTAAAGTTTCCTGGACTTCTTAATTTATGTTGAAGTTTCATATTGAATCCACACCAGAGCCACCATAACCATCTGCCGTCTGGAGCCTTCCTCTAGTCCCCCTGCAAGGTCCTTTGGGTCCGTGTCTTGCCAACCTCTCCAGCCTCACCCTCACCCTGGCCATTTGTTTCTCAGGCCCTCCAGGCTCCACTGAAGAGCTCCCCTGTAGGGGAAGTCCCTTAACCTGTGTGTGCCTCAGTTTCCTCATCTGTTAAAAAAGGGGGTTGAAATGGCATCTGCTCTATATGCGCAAGCATTAAAGATGTGACTCAGGACATGCCTGGCGCACGGTAACTGCTAAGCGTTACCTGCATTATGCTCCCTGGAGTCCAGTGGCCTCCACACCAGCTGTTTCCTCTGCCTGGAAACTGCTCTCCAGCTCTCCCTCTGACCTTTCCTGTCATCCCAGGCCAATTCCTTCCAGCCTTCAGAGCTCAGTCTGGGTGTCACTTCCTCCCAGCTCAGCGCCTTAGCCATAAATGAATAATTGTAGTGAGAGGGCGCCTAGGAAGAGCAGAGTGTGCAGAAGGGGGCTGAGTCAACAATGAATTTCCCTGTGGAGCCTCCTCTTGCAAGGCTCTGAAAGCCGCGACAATTAAGATGCGCCAAGGGCGTTTCCCAGCGCTGTGGAAGGGCCCCAGAGCTCCCTGCCCAGCGGGAGGCGGGTGCGCGTCTCCCGTGCACGGCCGGATCCGCGCTGGGGTCCCCAGGGCTCACAGCGAGAGCCGGCCATGACAGTGTGGTCGCGGGAACATCGTGGAGAATGGGGGGCTCGCGTGGGGCGCTGGCCAGGAGCCCGTGGGAGCCAGGTGGGTGGGCGCGCCGGGAGCAGAGCCTAAGCAGGTGTCGCGGAAGAAGCCCCAAACGGCGCGTGCAAGAGGACCGTGGGGAAGTAGCCAGGTGGCCAGCGGGAAACTGCGGTGGCTGCTGCCAGCAGAGGAACGCGTCCCACTCTCCGGGCACGACTGGCACCTCGGGGCCCCTCTACGTCTCCACCGTACTGAGGCTTTTCTTCAGGTCTCGGAGCGACATTCCGCGCACTAAGGCGGGGCT
>NW_024081182.1:1337004-1353122 GCF_003009895.1 Hyaena hyaena | reverse complement strand
GAACAAGGGGGAGAAGAAGGGCGGAAATGGTGGGGGAAAAGGAGAGAGGCAAACCGTGAGAGACTCTTGAATGCTGACAAAAACTGAGGACGGATGGATGTGGGGGGGAGGGGGGATGGGTATGGAGGAGGGCACTTTGGGGATGAGCACTAAGTGTTATGTGGAAACTAATTTGACAATAAACTATGTGTAAAAAAAAAAAATTTTTTTTAATGTTTTATTTATTTCTAGGAGAGAGACAGACAGCTTGAGCAGGGGAGGGTCAGAGAGAGAGGGAGTCACAAACTCGAAAACAGGCTCCAGGCTCTGAGCTCGCAGTCAGCACAGAGCCCGACGCAGGGCTTGAACCCACGAACCACAAGACCATGACGTAAGCGAAAGTCAGACGCTTAACCGACTAAGCCACCTACGTGCCCCAAGTAGTTGCCACTTTCAGCATTCTACTAGAAATTTCTTTCACCAGATTGACAGGTTTATTAGGTTCTGTTTTTACCTCCATGTTACTGCAGGGGACATTTTGCTAATTGTTCTCGTGGTTCATTATACAAGTCCCATTTGCTCCTGCCTCCACTAGCAATTTTCTCACTGTCCTTCTAACCTCTATTTATAGTTTCCTTGAGGTGCTTCATCAGGCCTCTAGCTGTGGCCTAGTTCCAAGGCCATTGCCACATGTTTTATATTTATGTTACCTTAGCACTCTACATCTAGGTACCAATGTTTCCTTCAGTTATTTATTGATGTATAACAAACCACCCAAGATTTAGTGACTTCAATCAACAACCATTTGACTATCTCTCCTGATTTCGTGAATTGACTGGGTTCAGCTAGGTGATTCTTCTGCTCTGTAGTGTGTTGGTTGGAGATACAGTTATCTGGGGGCTCAACTGGGATGGAACATCCAAGATGGTTTGTCACCTGGCCAGCATCTGGGGCCAACTGGATGCTCAGGTAGGGCTGTCAACCAGAGTACCTCAATTCCTGTCCATTTGTCTTTCCCATGCAGCATGGAAGCTGGGCTCTAAGAGGCGAGAATTGGAAACTGCTCAGAAAACCCAGAACATCATTTCGGTGCATTCTAGTGGCTAAAGTCAGTCATGGAACAGTATGCATTCAAGAGACACAAGTTCCACACCTTAATATGAGAAGTGGCATGTGCACAGGGGGAGGGGAAGGTTGTTGGGGCCATCTTTGGAGACTAGATGCTATAGTGCCTCTGTCCTTTGTGAGTGTCTTTCACAGCCAGAACGAACTATATAGACCACTGCTTCTCAAATGTCAGTGTACCCACAACCCCCTGGAGACTGCATTAAAATCCAGCTCTGATTCAGTAAATCTAAGTTATCCTAAGAAGCCACGTTTTAACAAGTTTCAGGTGATTGCTGATGCTGCTGGTTCAAAGATCACACTCCGAGTAACAAAGATACTGTTTATATATCTGCGGAGGTAGCCAAAGGTTTAGGATAACAGACCTAAATTCAAAACCCATCTCTACTATGTTTTTGCTGGGGGTCCTTGGGTAAATTATCTAATACCATCTAGCCTCCATTTCCCCATCTGTTAAAATGGAAGAGTCAAACAACTGTGAGAACCAATAGGAAGAAGTACAATACAGTACTATTGAGTCTCTGATTAGCCATGTGTCTTGGGGCACTTAACTTGCCCTCTCTGAGTTTTAGCTTCTTCAATTAAAATTAAAGTGGTAACAGAAATGACAGTACCTATCACATAGGATAGTTGTGAATGTTTAGGAAAACCTGGAATTAATATATGGCAAACATGTGAGAAAATGTAGAATACATACTTGTTTCCCTTTTCCCCGTCCTCCTCCTCAACCCTGTCAAACATATCCCAGCAGGTCAGGTCTGCTGCTATTTGGTGGACAGACAGGGTAGAAGGAGGCAAAAGTGGGCTTCTGAGTCAAGTAAAGTTTGAAGCTAATCCATAGTCTGCTTCTAACAATGACCTCCTCCATGGAAAAGTAGGAGTTTGTACCTCCTTCTGCCCCTAGTGGGTTAGAATCAAGGATAATAAAGCAAGAACCATATTTGTCATAGATGCCTGGCAAATAGCCTCACCGCCGTTGTTTGTGGTATCAGTAGCTGGTGTGATTAATGATCCCTGCTGGGAAATTCAGGGGCGGCATTCTCACAATGAGAAGAGTCATGAGGCACTGAGTTCCAGAATGCTCCTGAGCTAGTTGCATGTGGGCTGTGCCCCTCCGGGGATCCTTGGACCATTACTGGGAATCAGATGCTCTGGATCACTGAGGACAGTTCAAGTCTGACTGGTTATGCATTTGGGCTTTGTTGTATTCACTGAGATCTGTACAGAAAACAAAATGGCTCTCAAGACTTGGGGATTATGTCAAGATATGAACCAAAACTATCCTACCTGGGAATAAGCCCACAAATGACAAGGCAAGAAACAATGGTTAATGTTCATTTTGCACTTACTCCAGGCTATGTTTGAGATAAGTGTATAAATATGCATTACCTCATCTTTACATCAACCCTAGGAAGAAGACAGCATAATAATCTCCATTTTACCATATAAGGAAACCGAGGACATAGAAATGAGGTGATTTACTCAAGTTCATACAGTGAAGTGGCAGCATGTGGACTTCAATTCAGATCTGCCTAAGGACAAAAACTGCTGAAATTATTTTTGAGGGCTTATGGAATTTGGTTGGGATAGGATGCAGGTAGCATCTCACAAATAAAAATAAGATTTCTCTCCTGATTCAGTGACTAAGATGTTGGTTCCTTGTTCCAACACATATACACCCCTTGTGAAGAGAGAACAGTGATAAGAAAGCAGAAGTTCAGGAAGCTAACTCATGTGATTCTATTGACCAAGGAAGAACTGGAAAAACCTGTTGATCTGATCTGAATATACTGATCCATGGGGTGCCTGGGGGACTCAGTAAGTTAAGTGCCTGATTTTGGCTCAGGTCATGATCTCATGGTTCAAGAGTTTGAATCCTACATCAGGCTTTGTGCTGACAGCTCAGAGCCTGGGGCCTGCTTTGGACTCCATGTCTCCCTCTCTCTTTGCCCCTCCCCCCGCTCAAAACATAAATAAACATTTTAAAAAACTGAGTACCCTGATTCATGCATATGTGACTCAGCACTGTATACCTGGGTGACCAGGTGTTCCAGACTGGATGCTCTGTGTATTTGAAGCTTGACACTGTACCACACCACTTTCCCTCCCATGCAGGCCTCTTCCCCAGTATGCTGTGTCTTCCTTGAGGACCCAGACCTTACCACATTCTGCTTCAAACCCCCTACATTGCCTGCCATGGTCCATGAGACAAGATCCTCCTCCTCTGTGGTCACTCTGTCTCCACTTAAGTACTCTTCCAGCCTATCTTCCAGAAAGCTCTGAAAATGTGTACATTAAGTGATGTCACTCAGCTTAAAAATCCCTCAGGGACTTTCACTGCCTTTTGGGTCAGAACATCCAATGTCCTTCCTAAACTCATCCTCTGCCATTCACTTACCTACACCTGACTCTCCAGCCAAGCCCAGTTACCCACAGCATCACAGCATGGCCTTCAGCAAGTCACCTACTCTCTGAGATTCAGCTGACCCATCATTATAGTGAGACTAATAATTATGCCTCCCTCACAAGTGGTGGGGCAATTAAGGAAGACAAGATATGTGAAATAGCCAGAAAAGTCACAGCCATTAGTTACTCCACTTGGCTGTGCTGGGGAGGAGGTCTTATCCTTGGCCCAGAATCCTCCTTGCCAATAGCACCTTAGTCAATTTTATACTTTTCCAAGGAAGCTTATCTCAATATCCTGTCCTCTACCTAAGGCTTTTTCCCTCCAAAAAACCTAACTCTGAATGATTTACAGGGAATAAAAAAAAGATGCTTTTTTTCCTCCTATGGCCGAGAGAAAAGAGAGGGATAG
The DNA here is from genome assembly GCF_003009895.1 of Hyaena hyaena. Lineage (NCBI taxonomy): Eukaryota > Metazoa > Chordata > Mammalia > Carnivora > Hyaenidae > Hyaena > Hyaena hyaena. Next base: position 1,349,203 of record NW_024081182.1, on the reverse strand, counting down.
ATAACCCAGGAAGAGACAACTTTGGAACGGCCACTGGAGTTGGAGAGATTCAGACCCAAGCTTGGGGGTGGGGGACAAGAGGATTGATCACTTCCTTTTCTCTTAGAGAATAACTCGAAGTGTAAGGACAGTCTCATTCAAGACCATACACAGCACTTTCCTGACAAAACACTACCATTTGTTGCCCTTTGGGAAAAGCATGAGCAGAAGGGGAAAAAATATTAGGAAAGTATTTTACCCTAAAAGCCCCACAGACTTTTGGATGAATTGCCTGCCACGGTTAGAGCCACAGGGAGGTTTCAAGCAGTTACTTGCCAAAGATTCTCATAAATTGTCAGCTTCGACAGTTGGATGCTAAACTGAACTTGAGGGAGAAGAGAAAGACACATAAACATTAAATACATAATCTTTCAAGTGTGTCCCTTCATTTCCTGACTGTTTTCTTCTCCAAAGGGAATCATTTTCTCTTTTCTTTCTCATTTTTTTTCCCACTTGACATCGCACGGAGGAGTGAAAGATCATCAGTTAGTTTTCTGATTCACCACACTGACAACCAAGCTCTAAGAGAGAGCAGTTCAGAGGCAAGCGAAGTGTGGCAGTCAGCAGTCTTGGTTGCTGATCCCTGCTCTATCACTTTCCAGTGACATGTCTTCTGGTGAGTTGCTTAACCTCTCTAAGCCCCAGTTTCCTCATCTGCAAAATGCATAAAACCATGCCTACTACTCAGGATTACTGTGAAATTAAAGGGAGATATACATCCAAAAGCCACTATGTAGTAGTATGCACTCAACAAATGGCTGCTGTTGTTGTTCTTATTGCTGTTATTTCACCTGAGTATACTTAAAATACTTCCATACCTACCTATAAGAGTCCTAGCACCCTCTTCCATGCCTCAGTATTCCCCTGCTTCATTTTTCTCCCTAGCCCCTATAAGCACCTGATATACAACACATATTTCGTGGTTTGTAATTATCTCTTAACCTCATAAAGAATGTAAGCTTCTTACAGGCAAAGACCTTGGTCTACTTTGTTTTATTGCAAAAATGCCAACACTTCTCAAATGCTTAGCACACAGTAGATGCTCAATAAATATTTGTTGGATGAATGAATTGCTGAGCTGCAATCATCCAAAGGCTCAACTGGGGCCAGAGATGGTTTCAAGATGGAGTACACACACGGCTGGCAGTTGACTCTGGCTGACAGCTGGAGCTATCCCCAGACGTACCCTCCATGGCCTCTGTAGCAGGAGAGTCTCAGAGTAGTTAGATTTCTCACATAGCAGCTGGCTTCACCCAGAGTAAGTACCTCAAGATGACAAGGTAGAAGCCCTGCCTTTTATTGACCTAAAGGCTCAAAAGTCACAGACTGTCACCTCTCCCATGTTTTAGTAGTCAAAGCAGCCACAAGCCTACCCAGGTGCAAGAGGAGGGGACACAGACTTTACTTCTTGAAGGGAGTAGCGTTAAAGGATTTGAGGCCATGTTTTAAAGCTGCCACAGACATGATCTCAGATGCCTAGAGGGACCAGGTATAAGAAGTAAGTGAAATCTATGTGGATGAGAGACTAATTTAAGAGAGTGGTAGAGGTTGTGGGGGATTAAAGCCTTTTTCCCTATCTGGAGGGACCATCCATAACTAAGTTCAAGTGAAGTGTGGAATTTCCCAATTTTAAAAACACTATTGTAAGGGACACCTGGGTAGTTCAGTCAGTTAAGCATCCATCCAATCCTGGTCTTAGCTCAGGTCACAATCTCACAGTCTGTGTGAATGAGCCCCACATTCAACTCTGCACTAAGAGCATGGAGCCTACTCTCTGGGCTAAGAGGGATTCTCCCTCTCTTTCCCCCTCTCTCTGCCCCTCCCACACCTGTGTGCTCCTGTGGGCAACCCTGAAAGAACTTTTGAGTACTCCTCTCCAAAACAGGAAACAATGGGAATCAGACAAAAGATATCTTTGGCAGAAATGGGTTGTTCTGAGAGCTGGAAAAAAAATAAATGGAATAAAATAAAACATTTCTTGACACACCTTCCATCATGTGCCAGGCATTTTACATCTATCATTGCATCTAATTCTCACCAAAAACTTCATGGGATAGGCAGAATTACTTTCCTGTCACAGGTGAGCAAATTGCCCCTCAGGGTGATTAGGTCCTACACACACGGGTAGAAAAGGTGGTGGAGTCCAGGTTGGTAGGCCCCAAGGGTCTAGCACACAAACCCTCCCCACCAGACTAGACCCTTGGGAGTTACCAACGCTGCTTAATTAATGAGGTGGCACAGATGGGGTCAACCAAGCATGAGACGAAAACCAAAGGGCCTTGAAATGGGCCAAAAGGTTTACCATCTTCTACTTTGAGCATCTCCTGCTTTGTAGTCTTCATACCAGAAGAACTTCTCTACAACAGTATTAACCAAAATGTTTAGTAATAATAAAAATATCATGTATAGAGTGCCCACTACGTGCTATCTTCTCTTTGTGTGTGTGTATACATATTTTTTCATTTAACCCAAATAGTCCATTTTACAGGTGAGAAAACTTGAGGCATACAGAAGTTAAATAACTTGTCTGAGAAAACACAGTAGTAAATGGTAGTTAGGGTTATAATGTAAGGCTATTTGGCTCAAAGCATGTTTTCTGAAAACCTAGGCTACCCTGTCTGTAAACTCTTCCTATATCCCACCTTAATCAATGAAGTTTGAATGGGTTGTGTCCATGAGTATAGAACTCTCCAGAAGGGGATCCAAGCTGCCTTTCAATGGGCTTTGCTGGATTCATTCATTCCTTGTGCCTCACATACCTAAGGACTGAGGATCCTACAGTCAGTGGTGTTCAGAGAGACTGAACCATGCTGATAAAATTCCCAAGAGACTGGCACATATACCAGAACAAACTCAGAGTAAATGTGTTCACTTACAATGGTTATTTGAAGTGCCAAGAATACCAGAATGCCTCTGCTGGCATGAACAGCACATTCTTCCTTGTCTGGAGCCAAATTGCAATCATTTATCCATTAAGCAAATATTTGTGGAACATCTGCACAGGGGTGAGCAAAAAGGAGGCACAGCAAAAAGGTAGTTAGGTGAGCTAATCTATGCCAAGATTCTTTGGGCTGTAGATGACACTTTTATTTGTTTAAGCAGAAAGTTTATTACATAAAAAAATATGGGGGTGTCTCACAGAATCTATGGACAGGAATTAAACTTTGGTCTTAGGAGGGATAGAAATTAAGAACAGGAAAAACAAAAATCATGGGATCCTCTTTCTCTTTCTCTCAAATATATTGTAAATTTTACTTTACCTATATATGAATTACATATATATTTTTATATATGGATTTCTCCTGATTCTCTCTCACCTCCTCTCTCTCTCTCTCTCCTCCCATGGTCTGTCATATCAGCTTTTCTCTATATATCTCCTTTATTCTTTTCTTGTATTAGTCAGAATTCTTGGCTTCTCGGAAACTGATTCTGGGTGATTCAAACAGAAAAGGAATTGTTTGAAAGGATATTAGGAAGCCCAAAGAACAATACCAAAAAAAAGGGTGGGAGAAGGAAAGGCTAGACAGCCAGATACAGCTCCAATCATACTACCGACTGAGCCTGGTAAGGATGCCACTGCTGCCAATTACTTTTCAAAAACCAAACATCTCAGCCTGTACACCCTCCCCAACTGGTGGCACAAGGTGCCACATGCTGCTGTGTCACTGTTGCCAGAATATAGTCTCTACTTTACCTATATCAAGTTTATAAGCTTTTATTATGCACATTTATAATTGCATATAATATACATACACACACATATATACACATATACATATGTATACTATATACACATACAGATACATACATACATACCCAAACATATACCCCAGTAGAGAGAATAGTATAAGGAATTCTCATCAGTGACTTAAATAATTCTCAACTCATGGCCCATCCACACATCTCCCATAATATTTTGAAGCAAATACCTTTTTTTAAATGTTTATCTATTTACTTTGAGAGAGACTACGCACACACATGCACACACATGGGTATAAGCAAGGGAGGGGCAGAGAGAGAGAGAGGTGGAGGGAGAGAGGGAGAGAGAGAATCCCAAGCAGGCTCCATGCTCAGTGCGGAGCCTGACACAGGGCTCAATCCCACAACTCTGGGATCATGACCTGAGCCAAAATCAAGAGTCAGGCACTCAACCAACTGGGCCACCCAGGTGCTCCAAGGCAAAATCTATGTCCTATCATTTTGTCCACAGAAGTACTTCAATATGTACCTCCAGAACAGGGTGTCACATCTTTGACATTCCTACATCTTGGGCCACGCCATTCTTTGCTGGGGCAAATAATTATTTCCATTATTACCATTATTATGCTGAGCATAACAGGATGTGTAGCAGAATCCCTGGTTTCCATATACTAGATGTTGGTAGCTTTCTTCACTCCCAGTTATGAGAAACAAATGTGTCTCTAGACACTGCCAAAGGTCTCCTAGGGAGCAAAACTGCCCTTGATTTTCTCTCTCTCTCTCTCTCACACACACACACACACATCTACAAAACTATCTTCACCTTTAAAATAATTTCTCAGTGGGGTGCCTGGGTGGCTCAGTCGGTTAAGTGTCAGACTTCAGTTCAGGTCATGACCTCACGGTTTCTGAGTTCAAGCCCCTCACTGGGCTCTGTGCTGACAGCCCAGAGCCTGAAGCCTGCTTCAGATTCTGTCTCCCTCTCTCTCTGCTCCTCCCCCACTCATGCTCTGCCTCTCTCTGTCTCAAAAATAAATCCTAAAAAAATCTTTTTAAAAAAAGTAAAATAATTTCTCAGTATCATTAAATGTCAAATGAAAGTCTGAATTTATATGATTGTCTCATAAATGCTTTGATAATATTTATTATTAGAATAATACCTATGCCTTGCAACTGGTAAACAAGTATCAAAAGCCTCTTCTAATAATAAGTTTCACTTTCTCCTTTCTCCCTCCACCCCGTGCAATTTATTTATTTAATTTTATGTTTTTGAGAGATCAGGTCCTGTAGAGTTTCCCACACTCTGAATTTTAATGATTATATATGATGGTTGAATTTAACATGCTCCTCCCTTCCCTGGATTTCCTGAAAATTAGTAGTTAGATCTGGAGGTTTAATGTGACTCAGGTTCTATTACTGTTTCATGGTTACAAAGCACATCTTCTATCAGAAGATCATGATGCCAGTTTGCCTCTTTCCTTGGGTAGTAGCAGCCATTGGCAATCACTTCCTAAATCCTTTATTTCATAGGTATTAAAACTGATGAACTTCTATCACTCCCTCTTTATTAATTGGCTGGAAACTTGACTTCTCATTGTTTGGTTACCTTAACAAACAATTTATAAAGGGAAAGCAGAATGCTTGATCTGTTCCCTTTACTTGCCAGTTTTCAAATAATGCAGTGATAAACTAGCATTCTCCAAACAGAACCTGTGAGTTTTACTGTTGTCACTATAATCTTGAACTCATGAATTAAAACCTATTAGAAATTTTTTCCAGGCCATTTCAGTTCATTATAGTTACATTCCTTTTGATGCTCCATTGTCACATCTTTGGCCAGTGGTAGCCCCTTCAGGTTGGCTCCTGAGTCCTTTGGAAGCCCCCAGTGGTCTTGAGTACCTTCCTACTATGACAGAATATTCTAGGTTTATGGCGTACATTTCCTGCCCATTACCATAAGTCAGTCATTTCTCCAAGGAGCCCTAGTTCCTTCCTGTGTGTCTCAATTTCCTGGCAACTATGGCTGCAGACTCATACCCTAAGCTCCTGAGCACATCTGGCCAAGCACCACTTGCCCCTGTACCAGTGGCCAGGAGAGCTAGGAAATAAAGATTTCATCTTTAGGTCTTCTGTGACCAGCTTCTTTCTTCCCACCAATCTGACAGAGGAGGAAACTTCCCAAACATGGAGACGGGGCTGAGACAGCAGACGCCCCCTCAAATGACAAATGCCTCCATCTCTCTCTCCTTCTCTAAAAGAGACTTGCTCAGTACGTGTGGCTGAATGTGTCTGTCTGACAGCAACTGGGTTCACACATCCTCCCAGCTCAAGTGTCAATAGAAATTGAGTCCTGCCTCTAAATTCTCAGGAGCTTTTGTCTGATTGCTCCAATCTGGGTCAGGTACAATCAGTTTCTGCCTAAGGGCAGGTCATGCAATACAAACTCTATTTTAGAGGCTCCCCACAGAACATGGAAAACAAGAAGCCTCAAAAAAAAAAAAGAGACACCTGGTTGAGTAGGCACCCCAAAAAGACATCCACTGCCCTTGGGGCGCCTAGGTGGCTCAGTTGGTTAAGCCTCCAACTTCGGCTCAGGTCATGATCTCACGGTTTGTGGATTCAAGCTCCGCATCAGGCTCTGTGCTGACTGCCAACTCAGAGCCTGGAGCCTGTTTTAGATTCTGTATCTCCCTCTCTTTCTGACTCTCCCCTGCTCACGTTGTCGCTCTCTCTCTCACAAATAAATAAAACATTAAAAATTTTAAAAAAAGACATCTGCTACCCAGAACCAGCACTGAAAACTAGATAATAACTAAAACATTAAGGCTTTGCATCCTGCAAACTTAATGGACCACTTTCTGCAGTTCCCCATATGTGAGTTCCAAGCACCACACCCTAAGCCCTGACAGTCCTACCTGGTCCCTTGTTTGAATGACATCAGTTACCGATCCCTCTTTTTTCAGTAACAACCACAGCATGCATTCACAGAGCCCACATGTGTGACAGTCACACTTGTTATCCATTGCACATTCCTCGTTTCCTCTGAATTTTCAAAGCCTCCTGTGCTGGGCACTATTGTCATCATCCCTATTTTTTCTGATAGACCAACAAAGGTTTGAAGACATAAATTGCCTCAGATTTCATCACCCTAGAAGCCAGGATCTGAACCCAGGTGGTGTGAAGCAAAAGCCTGTGCTGCTCAAATGGACACCATTTGCCTCACCAGCCTTTGGGACGCTCAAGTCTTCCCCTGTCCTGTAACTGTAGGGTCTCATGAAGGTGATTATTTCTTTAGTTTTATTAAGTGTCTTCCTCCTGCAGTTATCTTAGGGATCCACATGATTTTAAAGTCAATGCCCACACAGCAACCGTAAAATAAATTCAATAGCCAGACTGTCTACTGTGCTCTCATGCAAAGGAGCCTAGTTATCACAACCGAAAGAAAAAAAGTCACATTATAAAACCTGTAACCATTAGCATAGATAACGTGGGTTTGTATGGACAATCTGAAAAATATAAATTCACTCCTACAGATTGAATGTGCCTCTTCTTCCCCCAAATTCATATGCTGAAATCTAATCCCCAATGTGATCGTATTTGGAGGTGGGGCCTTTGGGAGATGATTAAGACATGAGGTCAGAGCCCCTATGAATGGGATCAGTGTCTTTATAAAAGGGACTCCAGAGAGCTCCCTTGCCCTTTTGGTATATGAGGACACAGCAAGAAGACAGCTGTCTTTGAGTCAGGGAGTGGGCTCCTACCAGATATGAATTTGCCAGCACCTTGATCTTGGACTTCCCAGCTTCCAGAACTGTGAGAAATAAGCTTCTGTTGTCCATAAGCCACCCAGTTTAATGTGTTCTGTAACAGCAACCAAATGGACTGACACTCATTCAATCATGCAAGAAATATTTGTCAATCACTGTTTTACACATGACAGATAGAGTAAACAGATGAACAGATGAAGTGCAAGAGGTGGTGTGGGACAGTGAGACAGGCAATAAATAAAGAGAAGAAGTATACGATATGTTAGGTAATAAGAGATATAGAGGAAAAAAATTTAAAAGGAAGATAAAGTGTTAAAGGCAAAAACTTAAAATTTTAGATTGGGCAAAAGGAGGCCCATGGAATAATCATTTGAATAAAGTACAAAAGGAAGTGAAGTAGTGTGTAGCTATCTGAGAAAACAACATTCCAGGCAGGAAGAGCATGTGCACAGGCCCGGAGGTAGAGCCTGATTTCAGGTGTTTTCAAGGAACAGTGAGAAGGCCAGTGTGGGAGGGAGTGGGATAAAGGAGAAGAGGAGCAGTAGAGGGGAGAGAGCACAGAAACAGTCCTATAGGGACTTAACAGTCAAGGTGAAGACTTTGGTTTTTACTCTAGGTGAGATGGGAGCCAGTAGAAATGGCTTTCTTACTCGATCTGACTTATGTCTTCTCATCATCACTCTGGCTATTGTAAAGCAAACAGACACACCAGTGAGGAAACTGGGAAGGCTGGGAGGATGTTGCAATAATCCAAGAACAAGCGGATATGGTTTGAACCCAGGTGGTGGCAATGGAGATGGATACATTGATCTTCCTTTCTCACAAAGGTGGAAGTGACAAGATTTATGGAGGGTATGAGGGAAAGAGAGGAATCCAGGGGACTTCAAGGTGTGGCCTGAGCAAGTTCTCCAACCTTTAGAACATCCAGATGAGACAGAATGCCACTCAAGTCACCTCCAAGTTGACCATGCTAGCAACCTGAAGAAAATTTTTTTCTTTCCCACTGTAATTCCTCCTTTAATAAGGCATCTTGAAACCTATTTATCTATAACTTAAAAATTCCATAGAATCTCTTCAGGTAAAAAGAAAAAGAATGCCTCTCTCCCCCTAAAAGATGCTACTGTATTTTTAGACCACCGGCTACTAGTAACATGGTCTCTCTGCCTGCCTAGCTTCTGCCCTAGAAAAACAAAGACATTATTTTCCTGAGAGCCAAGTTCAAGCAAAAACATATTTTTATGGCTTACTGTCCCAGGCAAAATTCCAACACACTGCTGAAATACTGTCAGCCAATGAGTCAAGGATGTGTAAACTCATACTACCAGCTGGGAGTGGATGAGAATATGTGTGTCTGTGTGTCTTTAATATATACCTTTTTTTTCCAGAGCATGCTGAAATCTGGAGAAAGCTGGAGTAAGAAAGAAACAGAGATGGGAAAGGAAAACAGATAGGGTGAGGAGGTTAGACCTAGAGATTTAGGATCATAAATCAACAAGCTGTTGGGTACTGAGAAAAAAGAACTATAAACAAAAACATCTATTTCAAGTCTGCTTACACACACACACACACACACACACACACACTGAACACTTGTCTCTAAGAATACATCTTTAGATATCAACTCATTCTCCATCAACCTGGAATAGATTTCTCCTCCAATATATCTGCAGTGCTGTTCTGCACCATTTTTAATTTTTGTTTAGAACTAAAGCACTTGGAAAGACCCAGGTATATCCTCTTACAGAAAAAACAAACAAACAACAGTGGTTTCTAATCACAGATGACCAAGAATTCTGAGCCTGATCCATAAGGTATCCTATGAACGGACATATTTCCTGGCCAGGAGGAAGCTTAGTGGTGTGGTTGAAATCTCTCAACAGAATTGGGTTCAAATCCCAGCTTTGCCCCTGTAGAAATCTTGCATAAATGACTTAACCTCTCAAAACTTCATTTTCCCTTTTCTGTAGAATGGGAATCATTCTATCTGCCTCCTAGAGGAGCTGGGAAGATCAAATCAGGGATAACTTAAACTTTAGCTTAGCACAAAGCCTGGCACAGAGTAAGACCTCAAAACATGTTGATTATAGTGATTTCACTATTAATAAAAGGCCTCAGAATATCAGTGGTTGGTTTTGCTCTCCATCTCCAGATTCACTGACTTAAGAGTCCCTTCTGGGTCTGTTGTGACACCCCATCAGTGGGCTGTGAATATTTAATGGAACACAGAAGCCTATTTCAACAGCATGTTTTCCTTTGTCAGGCTGCAATTTCTTAATTGCTGTAAAGCAGATGTACTTGCGTTTGCCAGCCAAGTTGCAGGAGATCATGTTCAGGGTTTAGGTTTCAAAACATGACATAGGTACTGGGTTGTTTCATGTTTGCAAGGCAATCCCTGGGAGTGATATGAGCAGGGTTGGGGGCAGGAGCGGGAGATGGTATTTTCTGGCTTAATTAGGACAGGCCAAGGGCTCTGAACCCTTGGCTTCCAGCAGACCTAGTGACCTCCTTGACACAGACTGCAGGATGGGGGATGGAGGGATCTGATGGCTGCAATGAGTCCCAAATAAAGTGAAAGCAGAGGGAGAAACCTTTGGGTATCAATGAGGCTTGAGGTAGTTAAACTGGGCTCCACAGAGCTCTGGAAGGGGATCCAAAAACCCCATCATGCCACCCCCACCCTCCCCTTTCATAACATTAATTATCATGATAGGAGCCAACATTTACTGAAAACTTGCAATATTCCAGGCGTACTTCTAATTAGTTTGCACAGGTCAACATGTTACATCCTTATAACAGCTCCCAGAGGTAGGTGCTATTACAAATCCCCTTTCACAGAAAAGGCAACCATGGCTCAGAAAAGTTAGGTAAAAGGTCCAAGGTCACTCAACTGGTAAGAGCAAGGCCAGGACTCTGACCAGGCAGTATGTGATTGGCGCTCAGGTTCTTAAACACTCAATCTTCAACATCATTATTTGTGCAGGTTTCATGTAATATCTCATTTTGTCATGTGTGCATGCATGCACACTCAGAAAAATGACTGATCTAGACTCAAACAAAAGAAAATACTTTAGACAATGTTCCAGGAGTGTTAGGACCCCTTGCTCTCTTAGCTGCCCCTTGCTAGGTACTCATTCATTAATTTGTTCTTTCATTCATTCAACAATTATTCATAGAGTAGCTTGTCAGGAAAGGAAAGAGATAGAGGGACAGAGGAGGGAGAAAGAAGAAAAAGCAATAAATCAATAGGAGAGAATCAGAGAACTATGAATGTCAACTGAATATTTGATGATATAAAGGAAAAGGAGCACAGCTGTGTAGCTCATGGCATCGCCTTTAGGACCCTGGCTATGGAGCATTCTTCAGGCTACAGATTGACAAGTGGGGAAGAGGGTTGGTCTATCATGGGACAGAAGAGGTCTCAGAACCATCACCACCAAATGAAATGGGGGACTCTTATGGATCTTGATTTGAAAAAAAACAGAAGACATGTTTGACACGGGAAATACAAATAAGGCTGGATATCCCCAGTTCAGTCCGAACAGAAAAACAAATAAGGCTGGATAGTAGATGATATTCAGGATTATTGTTAATTTTGTGAGAGTGCTAATGGCATGGAAGATATATAAAATATGGACTTGGTGGCCTTGTTTCTCTAACAAAAAAAGTAAAGGAAAAAAGAGAGAGGAAGAATCTATAGATTAAAACAGACTTCAGAGACATTTCAACCAGTTGCAACATATGGGCCTTGTTTGTGTGCTGATCCAAACAGACTGTAAAAAGAAAAAAAGGAAAGAGAGAGAGGGAGGGAGAAAGAGGGAAAGAGAAGAAAAAGCAATAAAACAATATGAGAGAAACAGAGAACTATGAATGTCAACTGAATATTTGATGATATAAAGGAAATTACTGTAAAATGTTTAGGGGTGGTAATGGTATTATAGCTATGTTTTTTTAAAAAGGTCCTTATCTTTTATAGATACGTGTTGAAATATTTACAGATAAAATGATAAAAATTCCTGAGACTTGCTTCAAAATAATTGGCAGGGGAGAAAAAGTGGAATATAGACGAGCATCTAATACGGCAAGATCACCCCAGAATTGATAAGTGTCAAAACTGATGATGCATACAAGGGAAGTTATTACACTAACTATTGTTTCTACTTTTACCTAGGTTTGAAATTTCCACAATAAAGTTTCTTTTTATGTTTATATAAGTCAGAGATATAAACTAATATATTTGTAACTGAGATAACATATCTGGGATTCACTCTAAAATGTTCTAAGAGATGAGGTGCCTGGGTGGCTCTGTTAAGTGTCCAACTTCAGCTCAGGTCATGATCTCGCGGCTCATAGATTCAGACCCCGCGTCAGGTTCTGTGCTGACAGCTAAGAGACTGAAGCCTGCTTCAGATTCCGTGTCTCCCTCTTTCTGTCCCTCCCCCACTTTCACTCTGACTCTCGCTCTTCTCGCTCTCTCTCAAAAATAAATAAACATTTAAAAAATTTAAATATTCTAGGAGAAACGTGAGGAACAAGGGGGAGAAGAAGGGTGGAAATGGTGGGGGAAAGGGAGAGAGGCAAACCATGAGAGACTCTTGAATGCTGACAAAAACTGAGGACTGATGGATGTGGGGGGGAGGGGGGGATGGGCATGGAGGAGGGCGCTTTGGGGATGAGCACTGAGTGTTATGTGGAAA